>NC_090884.1:65070664-65073164 GCF_036669925.1 Montipora capricornis
AACGCTATGGTAGTGTACCAGTACCTGGGTGAATGCGGGTACCTGGTCTGAAACTGAAACTTGTGGAGCCAAACAACTTGTTGAGCTTAGTACTTAAACAAATATTGTCTATTCAACCAACAGTTTCTCCTAATTTTGTGTACCATTTACTTGTTGGCCATGGTTCCTTAATAAAAAATCGCTAATTCAATTAAGGATTCAAGTCTTTTCAAATCATCCAAGTTACTTTGCGCCACCAGGAACAAACGAAAAAATACAAGCACTGAAGAACAAACTGCTCAAGAATGCCAGACTCCCTTTGAAACAGCAGAACAGGATCCTCGAGTAACTAAAAAAGGTCTGCATGCTACATGTCTGTGGATGTTTGCAGAACGATTGCAAGTTGTAATCATTGAAAGAAAACTCCACTCCAGATCTGATAGACGATGGTCGTGCAAGACTCGCCAAGCACGTGGAACACCCAACAGGATTGTTCGTTGTTTGGCACAGCAGATGAACGAAAAATTGTTCCCCTCACTTCTAGTATTAATTTCTAACGCGATAAGACCAATCTTGCCCAAATACAACAACAATTTCGGCAGCAGGCAAGCTCATCACAAGCCATCGAAGATGGTATAAAGCAGCATAGCGCTTCACCTGAAGTTCGATCATGGTGGACACAAACAAGAGCTGATCCAACACTCGTTAGAGCGGCTCAGTTATCGGACATCAAAGTGCGGAACCGTTACGTCACGATAGAGGGTCCGTCCCTCGGGTAGGTCTCGTAAAATGCGTTACTGGACGGTCTCAGTGATTTTCTTAACCAGTTCGAGCCTCGTCGACGATTGCGTAAGTTCGTCGGCTCTCGCGAAGCCACAGAACCGTTTGCTTTCACCCCCAAGGGTGTAGCTGTAATAGAAAGATTACAAGCACAGGTACCCATCGTTCTTGCGCAAGTGATGTGTGACGCAGTCCGAGAGCGTGTCTTTGGAATGAACCAGAGGAAGCGAGATACGAGTTAAATGCATGCTCGACAACCCCACTTCCCAGTCATCGTCTTTGTGGTGCCAGATCTGATCTTTGGGAAGCCGACTTATGAAACGGGAAGGACCATAGCCTGTGTATTTTTCCAGTTGAGGAGGCGGATGTACACAGGCTAGAAGGACCATTGTCGGCAAACTCGTTCCTTTGTCTGTCACTCGACAGCGTGGCGTAGCAAGACGAGGACGGGGAAGGTATGAGAACCCAGCCGTCGTATATTTGCAGCCAAAGTAAAGTAAAGTAAAGTAGACCTTATTTAACGTCGATTTAACGTCGCCAACCCAACCATTGCACTTTGACAGTGGGTCCACGGTCACCTTTTGTACGCCCTGTTCGTAAAAATTACGTTCGACAGGCGTACCGTCCCATTCCTTCAATTGGTACATGACCATGGGTCCAGGAAAGATGAGCCCATCCGCGCAGGTACCCTTTCTTGAAAGGTGGATGTTTCTTGCTGAGTCGTACACGATATCTCACATTCAATTTAGGTCTGGGTATCCTTTCAAGCGTTTGCCTTAAAGACAACAGCAAGAACAACCACCCAATTATTTACCAAATTAGGAAATGTTTTACACAACAGAATAAATTAATCTGATCAAGCAAAAAACCACTCAGAATAGTTATAAACTAAACGAGCTGAGTACTTTCAATAAATTATTGCTTGCACATTCTGGGTTGTAACACACACACACACACATGTACACACAACATGTGTGCACTCACACCTGCACACTTACGGGGACAGACATATGAATGCACACCAGCTCTGTGGGGACAGTTCAGAATATGGGGACATTTTCGAGTCCTCACAAAAATGTCCCCAGAAGTTGGCATTTAACTGTAACCATACCATACTTCTGGGGACTTCAGCAAAGTCCTCATAAGTTGGTATGAAAAATACACATATTGCGTCCCCACAAGGGGGTAATTTTTTTTTTGTGAGAGACAAGACTTTGTATCGTATGTTAAAGATCAATGAAGCCCTCAGAAATCCCACAAAGACAAGACATTGAGCACGAAGAAATTAATAACAGAATACACTTCATATTTTCTACATGAGTTACACACCAGTAACACACACATACATTACTATAAGTACTGAAAGTTTGGAAAATTAAGCTAAAAGTTGAATTCAATGATACCATTATTGCGAGTAACACTCTTCAGTGGCTGAACAATGTTTTTATTGCTTTAACTCCACTTTTTCTATCCATATTAATTAATCCACAGCAAAAGCCTTGAAGTACATGTAACGTTCAGTTAAAAGGAGAAATACAAAAACATTGATTATAAAAAATGCAATTAATTTGTGGTGATTTTAATGAAGTTACTGTTAAATCTCTTACTCTGACCACACTTATATAAAGATGTCTTGACAAATTCTTAATAATCTGAACTAAATTATTCCACCCTAGAGCATTTCTTATTAACTTTCGTAATATTAATTTAAAGGACTCAGTATGGTTTCATGCACACCAAC
>NC_090884.1:65078164-65090664 GCF_036669925.1 Montipora capricornis
CTTTATGCAGAAGCATAGTTATTTCCACAAACATTTTATTGCTTTTTGGGGTTAAAAACGGGAGCTCCACTTTTAGGTTTGGCTTTATTTATTTTAGCAAAAGGTTCAGCAAAAAGCTAATTGCTAACCCTTTTATCTTAACGGTGAAAGCAGGTCGGAAATTGCAAAGGGAAAAAATTCAGTTGCAAATTAGACTGTATTGGTCGCAATTTCGAGTCTTGACTTACCATAAGCATGTAAATACATTGGACGAGCCTACATGTAATTATTAGTTCTACAAATTATTGCTTAAATTTGGAACCGCATAATCCGGTGTAATTTCTGCATAATCAACGCATGTTTACGCATAATAATTATGGCCAAAAATTTCCGCATAATCTTTCATTTTTTTTCCCCATCCTATCAGAAGCCCAGACTCTAGCACTACTGAGGTTAACCATAATGAAAAATTTGATAATGCATGGTTACAAAATGTTTCTCCAGCTGACAATAATTGAGCCCTCATTGGCCAATTTCTGGAATAAAGACTGACATTTTGACAATAACTTCCTGTGTATACTTGTTATAATAACTGTTACTTTGTGAGTTTAATAAAAATAGTACTTACATGTATCTTTGCACCTTGAATGAATTAACATATTTAAAGTATTCTCAGTCTTCTGGTGACAATTAAACAGCTCGTTCTCCAGAGGCATATGGAGCAGGCTGCAAGAAATTAGAGGTACAATTAAATTTAATTACATTGTACAATTGCTACATGTAACAATAATAATGTAGACTAATAGATTCCTTTGGCATATTTATATAGTTACATGGACCAGTGGCACACCTGACCAGACATGCAATTAACTATCATGTATTGGTATTCAGGTCCATCATACAAGTTGCCTTCAGCTGTTAAACTGCTTATACACTGTACAACTATGAGTCTGAGAATTTTTAAACTACTGTGAGATTTCTCTATACAAACAGATAAGAAACTGAATCACAATCACCCTGACATTGTGTTTGTGTACAAACAAAACAAAAATTGCCTCATCTATTGCATGCCCTAGTGACAGAAGGGTAGATATCAACAAGAGGAAAAGGTCAACAAGATTAGTATCTGGATCTGGCAGTTGAGATAAAAGCCTTGTGGAAGATCAAGGAGTGTTAAAGTTGTCCCTGTTGTTATTGGAGCACTGGGTACTATTCCAAAGAGACTGGCTCGGGACTACATGTACATGTTTGCTGGGATAGAGTTGGCAGCTCTTGCTGGGATAAGCAACAATCCTCCAAAGAGTCCTTGAAGTCTAAGGCAGCTTGTTATGACCTGATGATGGGATTAAAATTTCTTGAAGTTTTGATTACAATGTACAGGGTGTACCATACAGTACACTGTACCTGCCATGAAGCTAAATGCACCATAATAATAATAATAATTTAATAATAATAATAATAATTATTATTATTATTATTATTATTATTATTATTATTATTATTAAATTATTATTATTATCATGGTGCATTTAGCTTTACAGCTTCATGGAATAATAATAATAATAATAATAATAATTATTATTATAATTATTATTATTATTATTATTATTATTATTATTGTTGTTATTATTATCATTATAATTATTATTATCATTATCCCAGAGCAAGCATGGCCAGGCTTTACTTAGCAAGGAATGAGGGCAGAAGAGGACTGAAATCAGTGGAGGAAACAATAAGATTAAGATCAGAAAAGTCAAGTCAACTTTATTTAGGCAGGGTAGCCCAGTCAGCCATGGCTACAATTATTGGCTCAGGAATGGATACATGTACATGAAGAAGAAACTGCAAAGGATCAGGCACTAACAACCTGATGGAGGGAGGTTATCATAGAAAAACAAGCCAGTCAACCACAAAATGCAGAATGTATAATATTTTTGTGTAGCAAACTTGCACAATGTGAATGTAGTTCTAAAGAGACATGACAAAGTAGCTCAAATAATACACTAAAATCTATGTAAAAAATATTATCTCTCATACTCAAGGAATTGGTATGACCATGTTGAGAAGAAAGTGGCAGAAAATAGCAAAGCAAAGATACTTTTGGATTTCTCTAAACAAACAGATCATTGTTATACAGGCACAAAGAGCAGATATTGTTTTCAAAGACAATTAAGATCTAAATCACACATGGGTCATTAAGCCTACAAATAATTTTTTTTGCTATAAGCCTGTCATGTGTCAGGCCAGGCCACGGCACCTCATTTTCATTGTCTCGTTTTTCTTTTTTTCTTTTTTTTTTCTTTTTTAAAAGTGGTTAGGGTGAGGGTTAAGGTTCAAATCTTTTGCATTGCCCGTAGCCGGACAGGAAGATCCTTCTTTTTCGTGTTTTAACGTCAGGCCTGAAACTATTTCTGCTCTAGCATGATCGGAATCCCGTGTAAGATCTTATGGGGTAAAATCACTTAACATTATGTCAATATTCATGTGGGAAGACACCACTGTTGTTGTTCAAATTATTCTTCAGTCATATTCGGAAGAATTTCAAAAAAAATCTTTCAAGATTCCATTCAAATATTTTAGAACTTTCTTCAGACCAATGTACAAAAAACAGTATTTAAAATTAAACCTTTGAAATATTCACATGCACATATTTTCTGTATCTAAATGAGGGTTGAAGATGAACTAGAAATAAATCTTTTTCCCAGTTCCATAACGTCCTCTGTTTCGGATACAGCATTTTTGAATTTCCGAATTTTTACCTTGCGTGACCCCAGGATACAGAGCTGATTGAAAAATTGTCTCTTTCTATGATTCTCAGACATTTGTGGATTTCAAGTACATTACGAGAGGTGTTCATACACATGTATTTATCAGAAACCCACAAGGGTTGAAACGTGTAACGGCCCCCTGTGTGCTGGGGAACAAGCTTCATCTGAATAATTATTCAATTTGCTAATTACCATATTTGGAACAACAAGAGCAAGGGGTTTCCAAATATGGTACTTACCACTGAAACATTCAACCAATCAGTTCGCACTTAATATTCGGAAGCTGTGAACGTGTGTTACACGTTTCATGTTGGCAGTGTGGCCCAGTGGTTAGGGCGCTTGCCTTGAGATCGGGAGATCCCGGGTTCAAGACCTGCTCTGACCATTTGGTGAATTTGATCCTGGTAGTCCCTGGTTCAACTTCCCAGCTGCACTTGTAAATAGCCAACTGGCTTGCCTCTGGCCAGTTGGGATTCTTAACAGTTGTTGTTGTTCTGTTCTGTCGTTTCGTTGTGTTTCATTGGCCCTGAAAAGCCCCCATGGGGAGTGGTCAATTAAGCATGTATTGTATTGTTTCAACCCTTATGGGTTTCTGATTTAAAGGCCCATTTTCACCCTTGATGCATTGCGCGCCGTGATACTTTGATCCTGAATTTCGTGTTACACGAAATTACCGAATTCTTCGAAGCAGACTTGCATCGCTTTTTCCCAAAGCAATCCTTGGAATATTGTTCATTCTCTTGCTGGAAAAACTTTCTCTTGTTGTCACTTTTTATATTTCTGAAAGTATTTTGTAAATATTCTGTATATATTCGTAAATTTTGTTCTGTGAAGACTGTGTGTGTATGACGAAATGGCGGCCATTACACGCCGTCGTGTTGGAAGACCAAAGTTGCCTGGCTCTTTGAAGTCGATTCGGTTGAGGGAATCTGTTTTTAATCTCTGGAGGGATAGAAAAGAAACTCTGGGACTTTCACAACGCACAGACAGTGAGTTTGCAGAATTCCTGTTACATCGTGGAAGGTGAGGTTTGCTGCTCGACAGCTACAGTACATAATTGGTGCACATGTACACCACTTGTTCCACTTGTTACTTAAAATTATTTTCCTTTGTGTTGCCGATACACTTCTCCAGGCAGTATTGTATTTGATTTTTTCCTTTCCTTATTAGATCAAACACCATTCATGAATCTGCAGAGGTAAATTTATCTCTGTCTTGTGAAGAAGATAATGATACAAGTAAGTAAGTTCTTTCTATTACTGGTAGTCCCACGTAATCTTGTAAGCCTATACAAGCTTAGAAACATACTGTTACCTAAGCTTGGATTAAATTTTTGTGTCTATATTTATTTGATGAATCTGTAATATTCTTGTTGTTTTCCATGTAGTTTAATTTTGTGTTGTTTTGAGGAAATTAATTTTTATTCCTATGAATAGGTCATTTACGAACATATTTGCTGGTTTACCCTAGATCCAGTTCCCTTGTTTTCTACTCCCATTCGTGCAAATCTTGCTGGTGAGTCACACTCAAGTTGTGTTGATGTCACGGGGATATCGGACTTGGGGAAACAGAGAGAACCAGATCCAGGGCATTCAAGAAGTAAACTGTTTGACCAGACCAATAACAGTTTCACTGGCAACCCATTCTCTGCTGGTGGGTTTGCAATTGATGACAGCCTATCTGAAGAAGACTCTGATGTATCAGTTGAGCCTACATGTATTTTTGATGATCATCCTTTTCCTGACTTGGAGCAAACGTATGTATAGAAATGGGATAGCAATGTGCACAAAGAATATATTGGTAAAAACAATGTGACAAGCACAGCGAGTAGAATGTTTAAAAATAATTGGATGAGGGTGAGCAAAATATTGTGTTTTGTCAGTGGTGAGCAAAGCAGTTATTTTTCTGAAGCCGAAGGCGGGGCAAATGATAGATCTGAGTGACACTGACAAATAATGATGTTTTGCAATAGCCAAGTTCAATAATTGTTTTATCATTCGACCACCCATGAGCAATATTATTTGCAGCAAAACACAATGAGAGGTTGCTGTGCATTCACGAGTATACCATTATCTGTAGGCATTTATTGGTAGGTTACATGGTGGGCTCCTAGGTAATGGAAAGGAAGAAAAACATGCATTAAATGATAAAATTTATTATTCATATCTTCAAGCTCCCAGTTGTAATATTGTATCAATTCTACGATTGTTGTAATTTTAACCGTGTGATATACAGTTCCATACAATATCCATACCACCCCCACAGAAAGGATTACAATTTACTGGGAGCCGCGAGAAAGGGGGGTCCATATTTTTCTGTATCCCAGCAATAAAAGAATACCAATGCAGATTTTAAGTCATTTCTCAATTTTGCCTGTTTCTAATTTTAATGGCTACAGCTACATGGACGATGTAAAGGTCTTTCCTTTTGTGTATTTTTCTTAGTTATATGCATGCAAGAGATATCTTGGTGTACAAATACTCTGTTTGATAGAGAATCAATTATTTTTTTGTATAAAGCAAATAGAAGATGATTTTTGCACCAAGAAAGCCTCAGAAAACAATGAATGTTGATCAAAGTTGAAACCATAACCTGTTGTGGGTGTCAATTATGTAGTACCTGATGCTCAGCTATAGGTATGACATGTGTAATGTTACTTAGAGACCACTCCCATGATCAGAGGCCCTAGAATGGAGCACCTGATAAAAATGCCAACAATTCATATCATGATTTGTAGTAAATGAACTGTATGTCCCATACATTCAACCATTATCGAATTTATATTTCATTGTCAAAATTTCACAAGATTTCAATGTACTTTTGTGTACAGAGTGAACATCATTGTGGAAGATCTTAACAGGAGTGACACATCCAGTGATGAACTCAGCGATGACCACAGTGATTATGACGAATGGCATCTTGATAGCTATGGCAGTCCTGAGCATCCTGATGTTACACAGCTGTTTGGTGAAAAGTGAGTAGGGTCAACTGTCAATGATTGAAGTTAGTATGCAAACACCAGTTTGTGAAAATGCAAATATATAATCTTAATTTAAATGAAGGCTTTTTAATCCTGCATATTAGATGTATGCATGCTTGAAGATAGGCCATATGTTACCATATGTCACACAGTACAGAGCTGCTCTGCAATTCCTCATGAAGGGGGTTTGGTGCGGAGGGGGTGGTGTACATTATAGCAATCAATATTATAATCATATTATGTTGCTTATTCACAGCATGGATATCAGCAGTGAGGAAGATGAAAGAACCCTTACAATGGTTGATCCTTCTTATGCTGCTGAAGATGATTCCAGCTGTGTTCCTACTGCTGCTGTAGCCCCTTGTGTTGTGTCTGAAGCCCCTCAACCTTACTACATACATGCAGATGATGATACCAACCATATTTGTGGCGCTGCTGGAAGTCCGACGGTCACCGAGGCCCTTGAACAAGAAGTAAGCATGCCCCAGCCAGAGGAAACTACCAAACCAGCAGAGAAACATCAAGCTGAAATTCTTAAGAAGCTAGAGGATGCTTTCCAGCAGCTTACTAGCAAAGGTGATCTCGAAACATTCTTAGCCCTTCACTCACGAATGAGAGTTATGGTCTCCATCAATAAGCTTGTGGAACTTTCGGAAGACAAATGTGCCCTCTGTGGTGAGGGACTTCATTTTAAGGAAGAGGTGAAGACCATTGGGTCCAGGGTTGAAATCATTCGCAAATGCAAGAATGGACATTGCCAGAAATGGGTGTCATCAGAAGTCTTAGGAGTGAAGAACAATGTAGAGTTTTTCCTGAATGATTCCCTATTTGCAGCAGCAATAATCATTTCTGGGAATAACTATAGCAAATTTACCCTGTTATGTAAAGCCCTTGGATTAAGTATTATCAGCAGGAACACATTTACAAGATTCCAGAAGCACTGTGCAGCCCCTGTGGTTAAGGAGATTTGGGATGAAATGAACTCTTTGATAACTGGTATTCTTCAACAGTATGACGACTTGTGTTTGTGTGGTGATGGCAGGAATGACTCTCCAGGACACAGTGCAAGGTACTGTGTCTACACGCTAATGGAGCATGCCAGCAAAGTAGTTGTGGACATGGCAGTTGTAGATAAAAGGGAGACAGGGGGCAACTCTGTTGTCATGGAGAAAGAAGGTTTGAGACGACTTCTGGAGAAGATGGCTAGTGTCCTCCCCTTCAGTGAGCTTGCAACAGATGCTTCTTCATCAATTATGAAGCTTGTGCGTGATATGAAAGGTATGCTTATGTTATTTGCATATTCTAATCTCGAGCATCTTATCAGCGAAGTGTTGAATCCCTTTATTCTCATTGCTTGGGATGGCTGCCCTTAGTGGCCTTGACTCTAAATACATGTATCCAATGTTCTTTGACATTGAATACCCAGATAAACCCAGCAGCTGGTCAATAGTCTGTATATTAAATAGTCAACAGTCACAGTGTATGTTCATCAATGAATTAAAGATACCTGGATTTGATCAGTGCCATTGGGGCTTCTGGCTCAAAAATTATAACTATTGATAAACAACAATGAGAGAGAGCTTCATTGCTAATAGGCCCTTTGCATGATCCGGTCATGTGTTACATGTTACCAGCCGAGCCTGACTTCCTTGTTTTGAAAGTCCCTCTGTGTTACTTGCATCCCAGCACAATGAATTCCATGCCATGTGATCGGATTGTGCAAAGGGCCTGTTAGCTAATAATAGCTTGTTTTGGTTTGGTAGAGAAATTTCCACAGTTGGTGGAACTGTTTCACTCTCTTGATATTTGGCACAAGGCAAAGAAGCTGAGCAAGTGTCTTCATCAAGTAAGTGCATGTTTTGTCACTGTCATTTAAATGTTGCAAGTATATTTAGTTTCCCAAATGAAACAAATGTTTGATTTAGTTGTCTTTGTTCTCAGTAAGTTGACCACCCTACTTTGATTCTATATACTAGATTTGCCTCTGTTTTTGTTCCTGTGTTTTTTTTTTTATAACAGGCTGCTCACAGAAGAGGATGTGAAACTCTGAAAGAGTGGATCGATGACATTGTCAACCACTTCTGGTTTTGCTGTCAAAGTTGTGATGGTAGTGTGGATGAACTGAAGGTTGGAAACAGTTTTCCCCTTTTATTGAATATTGTGCTAGACAGGAGTGCCCTTGTTGCATGATCTACACAAAGCAGTTTTGCTGTACAGGGTTTTTCCTTTGTGATGCAATTTTCTTCTTGCTGTCTTATTTGGTTTGAGTACATGCTAATTGATTGCACATTAATCAAAATCTCCATCTGCAGTCATATTTACTGTCTTATTAATGTTCATGAAGTTCTGAGAGGCTTCTTGTTTGTGTAATAATTTTTTTAGTTCTAATACTGTACATGTTTATCATTTTTAATTTTTAGGAAACTTGGTTTGGTGTTCTTCACCATGTTTGTGGCGAACATGAATGGGCTGGAGGAGCCTGCAAGCATTCCCCTGATGAAACAGGAACTTCGGGAAAGACATATTTGGCGAAGTCTTCGAAAGCTTTAACAGCTCTCAGGGAGGTTGTTTTGGACAAGAAGTGGCTCAACAACTTGGAGTTTTATGTTAGGTTCAGGTCAGTAATTCCCGTTGCTGGTAGTGGTGTTATAAACTTGAAGACTTAATTTTCTTGCATTGGTCAAATTGTTTCCTCCACCTGCCCCCTTTCATCAAACAACCCACTGCTGTCAATAAATCTCACACAATGACATTCCATACATAAACAAGCATTTTATTATCAGAAAAGGGTTGTTTCAATATCAAGGGCTTGTTTTAAGATTCAAGGTGGCTGATCATGATAGGAAATGAGGACACTAAGTACTACTTTACCACTCATAATATTATAACTTTTAGGTTTATCATTTTTACAGGCACACAAGTGTATTGGAGAGCTACAATAGCATGCTCACGAAATATGCTCCAAAGCGCATGGCATTTGAGTAAGGAAATCAATCTTGTGTATTGTGTATGTACATGCCTTTCTGTCTTGTAGGTCTTTTAACAGGCCCCTCCCATCAGAGACCACATGTAGTAGAATTGTAAATATCAGTGTTTCAGAAGTTACCCACCATTGATAACCTGTATTTCATTTCTGCTGTAGTCTGTTCTTGCAAAATTTTATAATGATTACTTTCAATTTTTTTCATTCATTTATTTCAGATATCCCTACTTTATCATGAGGATAATGTTAGCTGCTATTGATCATAACATGCATCTCTCAAGAGGGAAGCAGGTAAATGCAGCTGGTGATGCACGTGGTCACAGGAAATATTCCAAACACACCCAAAAATTCCATGCTGAGATTGTTAAAGAAGAGAAGAGCTACAGCTATTTTCCTTTCATGATGGCCAAGATGCTCAAGGAGCGTTGTCTTTTAGAGGGGAGCTTTTCACAGCCAACAGATGACAACCTCTTTAATCCCAAACAGATAGCCCCTACAATTGGAATGAAGGCAGCACCATCCACAGAGGAGTTACTTAAGGGTCCTTCACGCCTGTCCAAACCTGGTCTTTCTAGTTAATCTAATTTTCCTTCTTTAAATTTTTCTTACAGGTTGTCATGAAAAGGGTCTTTGAATTTTCTTACAATCACTGTTGTATTTTTTTCAGGTGGGCATTGGTGTTTGGGTTAGTAAGAACATGGGATTTTACGAGACAGTTCTCTTTTTCAGTGGTAACACACACAGTTTTAATACCAGGAATTAACAGTAGAGTACTTCCATAACTTAGGGATGTCTGACATTACCAGTATAAGTTATATCACCTTGTTCAAGAAGTGGAGATGTTATGATTCTTGTTTTCTTATGATAAGACTGGAAGATGGTGTCAAAATTTACTACATTTTGGTCCCCCTATAACTTTCCTTACTATGAAAATGTTCTGAAATAATCTATGTAAAAAGTTAAAATAAATGCATTGTTTTACAATCAAACTGTCATTGCTAACAATAATGTCCCCTAAGTATATAATTAGCTTTGATCCAAGACTATTTGGACAGGAACAGCTAGACCTTTTGCACAAATGGCACTCAAACTTGAATAACAGTACTTATACATCCTTAGCCTCACATTCATGTGAAAACTCCTTTGTCCAAAACCCTGATTAAGAGGCAAAGGATGTATAAACTATTGTTATTCAAATTTAAGCACCATTTATGCAAAGGTATATAAGCTTACCACCTTGCACAAATTTCACAAGGGTGTAGGGTCAGAGGCTGTAATAAATGCTATGCAGTTCACACCCAAAACATTGGAATTGATATTATTCCTTAAAAGGTGGTTTAGATGAATGAGCCATTATTGATAATAGCCTTGGATTATTTGCAAGATAATGGGATGAGGGGGGAAAGGGGGGGGGGGGGGGGGAGGGTTAGGAAAGGGTTGATTTTTAAACTGTGTGGTTTGTGACATGACCACTTTTGCTCCCCACCCCCTTTCCCTATTGGGAGTTACCAATACTTCTAAAGTTCAGCTGCTTCGAAAGCCCATGTATCGTCCATCTGGGGAAGGATATGCATGTCGTATTGACAAAACTGCACAGGATGGAACAACTCTCCTGTTTCCCCGACCAAGTTTTCCATATTTCCATAGAATATATTGTCTGTATGCTGCTTTTCGAAAACTTTCCATCGAAAAATTGAAATCATCTGCTCTGATGTCGCAGCGAGCCTTAATACATACTTCTAAAATATCTCTGTCAAGGCAAATATTGTTGAAAACCTGGAAACGAGTTATGCAGTTAACCCTTTTGCAACAGAGATTTTCCTGGTCACTGGGCATAGGCCTGCAAACTCCACACCTGCACCACTCTGGAGAACTGTTGTTGCCTGGGCTTGGGGGAGGTGGTGGTGGTGCATTTTTTTCATCTAGCAGCTTCTTTGCAAAGTCCAAACTCCCTCTTCCCATTGCCAGAACATTCCTGAGGAGGTACTCTATATCCTGTCTAGTAAGGGTTGACACAAATTCCTAGACCAAACAGAACATTGCAAAATATATGAAATTATAAGTATGAACAAAGAAACCAACAGAGGGCTGAAAATCCTATTCTGGGACCTCGCAGGTATAAACAGCATTCTGGTTTATTTTACTAACGTTTAGGATATTAGTTATATGCAGACTACAGTGCATTTGTGCACGAATAATAAAGTCTTCACCTCTATTTGTGTTGCCGAGGACTGCACCTCGTTGAATAACTGCACTTGTCCATCAGGATCTACTGGCGTATTTACTTGTTCAGCCTCCGCCGCCTCACTTGCCTGTGGTACAAAGAAACAGTAAGCCAAACAAAATCTTCATAAAAGAAAATTGTGTTTTTCTGTTTACCTTGTTTTTGCATTTCGCTTTATTGCAAAGGCAATTCGAAGTGCAGTTTTGGTTAGTCGCCTTGCACGAACACGAACCTCGGCCAGATCTCCGTGCACACGCACCATTACATGAACAGCGCACTTCTGGAGCAGGTAAGTCCTAAAAGATACACGATAAAGCGAGGATGAAAATATAATGTTTATTTCATTCCACAAATAACAGCAGAGGCAAATATTCCGACAGTAAATTCGACAATGAATTGAAGTTTTGCACGTGGATTTATCACCTACCTCGGAGGCTTCAGAGTTTTCACGTTCTTCTGGATCAATCAACGACCCGTAAACATTTCTCTGCTGGGATTCATCGTTGGTAATAGATTCATCCACTTCCATGAATAACTAATACCAATTTCTAGGATTACTAAGACAATGTGGCAGAGAAAACAGCCTAAACACCGCGCGCGAAGCTTTGAATGTGCGAAAAGTTTTCCCGTCGAAAAAAATAGATAGCCAATCAGAGTGCGCCATTTAACAATAGAGCGATTTGAAAACAAAAACAAACGACCGCGTTGCATCAAGGATGAAAATGGGCCTTTACGTAAGCACATTTGCGGAAAAGTGAACTCCAGGTGTTTTCGTTGATTACTGGCCACCATATTGGTGGACCACGGACGGTCTACCAACATGGCAGCATTGTGTGAAATGCTTCGGGAAATTGATAACTCAGAAACGATGTACCACACAGACCTGACAATTGGAGAAACGGTTTATATATTTGTCTTGAAATCATTTCAAGTTGTTGGCTTCTTTCATTGAACGGTTTTGAATTTGCTTTTTGTTGCACGACAATGAAAACAATCAAAACATGCGCACACTGCCCAATACTGTTGCTTTCGTTTGCCATTCTATTGAGAATTCTTATGTTTTTGCTTTCTTTGTTTGTCATTCTAGTTGAACAAAATACATTTGTATATGTTTCAGCTTTTGTTTGTGCATAGGCAATAACGTTAGTTATTGAAGTCACGATAAGAAATGTAATTTGAGGCCCTAAAAATTCACTGTAAAACTGGTCATAAAATCTTATCAGTCCAATGAAAACACAAACAACATGCATTTGGGGAACAGTATCCTTGTTGATTCCACAGCACACGTACATTGCAGTGTTATTTAATTCAAATCAATGCACCTGTAAAAATACAGTTTTACTTTGCATCATATCAGAAGACCCTGACCAGCCTGTCCGGTCAGACTGATCGTTTGCCAGTCAAAACCTCAAGTTTACCGGACAAATGTCTGATGACCGGCGCTTTTTTGCAGGCTTGGTCATAAATGTACATGCATCAATACCTACATGTAGACATGGAAGAGTACAAGAGAAGAAAAAGGAGAAAGTGGAGAAGTACGTGTACTGTACTAAGACTTGGCAAGGG
>NC_090884.1:65100664-65103164 GCF_036669925.1 Montipora capricornis
TCGAAAATTGATAAATCCAAAGACCTAAAGATGATCATCAAAATGTGATCCGTAATAGGAAGGCGCTGAGCCTCAGGGGAACCTTGGGTCCGTTTGATCCCACGAAGAACCCGCTGCAAACGTAGACAGTTCACCAGAGGGTCTGGGAAGCCTTCTTCGATATGCAGGGCACGAACTGCTGAAAGGTAAACTTTGATCGAAGAGTGCTGAACCGATCCCGCCAGAAAAGTGGCAAAGAGGCACAATGTCCATTCATCGGTGGGGCACGGGGAGCCACTGGGATGCAACTTGCCCAAATGCGCACAGAAGTTGACAAATTTCCTCTGGCCAGATGCGTAAGATCTCCGGGTGGAGTCAGCCAAACCATGGGCTAACAGGAACTGGCACTGCCGCTCTAATGAGAGCCAATCAATTCTTCCAGGAGATGAGGTGGAATGGACACTGGAAGCGACTGAGCCTGGGGTGCTAACCTCCGGAACTCCTGCCAATGAAAGCGGGACAAAGCGTCAGCAATGCAATTATGAACCCCCGGAACATGCTGAGAGGCAAAGGAGAAATTGAAACGAGCCGCTGAGGCGAGAAGATGGCGAAGCAAGCGCATTAACACGGGAATCCTGGATGTTCTAGAGTTGAGGATATAAACCACGGCCTCATTGTCGGTGCGAAACAGAACATGGCGCCTGGCGAAGTGGGGCCCCCAAACATGAGCGGCAATGATAATCGGGAACAACTCTTTATAGGCGATAGAGTGAGAGGCTTGAGAAGAAACCCATGCGCCGCTGAACCACTCCCCATTGAAGTAAGCACCAAAGCCAAGGGAACCGGATGCGTCCGATGTAACTTCGAGGTCAGGGGTGGCCGACATGCCGGGAAACAACCAAAAATAGACGCCATGCCAAGAGGACAAAAACTGAAGCCACCACTGAAGATCCAGGTGAAATTCAGAATTCAGGCGGATTGGATGGTCCCGTTTACGAAAACACTGGAGCAGATTGATCATACGACGCAGGAAGGTACGACCGGGCCACACGACCTTGGCGGCATGATGTAAGTGGCCAATGAGGGACTCCAGTTCGCGCCGAGTACACCAGCGACGATTCCGCCACGACTGCAGCAGCACCTGTAAAGCAAGGAGCTTGTCCGAGGGGAGGCAGGCCACCTGAGCCACTGAGTCTAACTCAATGCCCAAAACAACTAAACGCGTGGACGGGCCAATGCACTTATCCGGGTGGAGTGGAAGTCCTAAGGAACGGCAAACAGCTATGGAAGTGGCTAAGTTCTCAGCACATTGGTTAGTATCCGGCGGTCCTGCAGTAATAAAATCGTCTAAATAATGTAACAGCGCAGAAACATTGTGTGTATGTAGGAGAATCCACTCCACCATGTCCGCCACAGAATTGAAAATATAAGGAGCAGAGCGGAGGCCAAATGGTAACGCTAAATCAACATAATAGTGCTTCCGCCATCTCATACCCAAGAGATATCGATCAGATGGATGGACAGCTATGTTGCGGTAGGCTGCCTCAACATCGAATTTAGCAATCAGGGCACCTAAGCCATAGCTTGAGATCATACGAATGATCTGATCAACCGTGATGTATTGCATGGTAAACTCGTCAGGGTCAATGCCATCATTAACACTTAGCCCACCAGGGGATGACAGGTCCACTATGAGCCTCCACTTGCCTGGTTGACCCTTTTTAGGGATAACTCCAAAGCTGCTAACGTGCAAATGAGGGAAAGGTGGGGAGGAAAAAGGTCCTGCAACCCTCCCAAGGGAGACCTCGTTAGCCAAGTAGCGGTCAATGACCTCGGAGTGTTGATTAGCAGAGGCCTTGTTTGACTTAGCTGATTTTAATTTCTTGGAATGCTGAAATCCCAGGCGAAAGCCATTCCTGAGGCCGTCCAAGACAAAGGCGACAAGATGTTGATCCGGATGTTGGGACAACTTGGCAGCGAACACTTCAGGCTTTAGAGGGCTAACCACGGACACCGGGGGCAAGGGGTTGGAGACTGGAAGGAAACAGAATGAGAGATGGTAATTCCCCGCAAACGACCCTACCCCCCCCCCTCCCCCCCCCCCCCTCCTGAAGTAAGGGCAGCAATACAGCAACAGTGAGAAAAGTTTAATTCAACAAGCCCAGAGCACAACAGGGGCAAGCAAAGAAAACCGTGAAAAATTCTAATAAAACTGAACAATCGACTAACTGAGCAAACTGAGCAATCGACTAACTACATAACTACTAACTGAGCAATCGACTAACTACATAACTACTAACTGAGCAATCGACTAACTACATAATGACTAACTACATAATGAACGAAGTACGCGCAACATGTTCCAAAGTTCTGAGAAGGGGAAAACTTCTTGGAGCCAATCGTTACTGACGCCGTGCTTTTTGGCCAGCTGAGGCACTAAATGCCGGAGACCGAGATCTGCGCCTGACAGAACTCTCCTGCTTACGTTCTGGTCTAGAACTGCATGATACAGAACGATGGG
>NC_090884.1:65110664-65126741 GCF_036669925.1 Montipora capricornis
CAAAGTCATGTTTATTGCTTGCATTTAAAAAGTTGGCCTACTTTCTTTGCTTGGAACATATTTGGTTTGTAGCACTATTTTTCAGGGCATGTGCGATATTTTTTCATTGTTGCTATCGGCTGTAATTGATTACAGTTTGGTAGTTGAATTGAAAAAACTGTTTTTATAGGTGAAGTAATGTGATTTATGGATTTATTTGCTGATATTTTGAGCTGAAAGAGTGTCTTCTTTAGTTTTAAGTTTTTCTTTCTTAAATGAGGCTTAAGTTAAGCCTGTGGTTCAAGTGCCTTCTGGATTAAGTAGTATTTGTTTGGTCTTAAAGGCGTTCAGTTTTTGCAGCATGTAATCTTGTCATTTAACTGGTGTCAGTTTAAACAAATCGAAATATAGACCAAAAAAAGGGTGAAGATAAAATTATTGACAGTTTTGATTTCCGGTCTTTGTGATATTAAAACAGAGTCTGTATAAAAACATTGTTTTATTGTTATTTTAAGTGTATTTAATACCTAGTTTTGTTATTCCTCTATTGTATCATACCATTTCCTTCTAACCCCAACATTGAAAAGGAAATCGACAAGAACAAACGCTTTCTGTATTCTCTTGTTGATAAGGGAGAGTGCGTACTTAGATTCGCTTTGAAACAGAGGCTTAAGTAAACTTTAACTCGAAAGTGTGCTCTTATTGATTCAATTATTTACCAATTATTCATTATTCATAATTATTGGTAAATCGTAAGTGCTGAAGTGGCGAAAAATGCCGCTAGGAATGTACATTAAATTCGAAATAAACAACGTGCCTAAGATGATGTCTTGTGTTGTCCTTAGGGTCGAGACGGCAAAGTTTTGGTGACTTCAATGGTTTTCCACATTCGGTTACAGCACGGACCTTTCCCACTTATATACGTTATACGTTTACAACCCGCCTATTAATTTTTGCGCGATTTTATTTGCTACTGTACGTCACGTGGTGTGAACATCACGCAATAACCCTTGTCGGCAATAATTTCGCCGTTGAAAGAACAAAGCCGGCGAAAAAAATGGCGTGCAATGCGTACGTTTAGCGGAGCTCCGCGCGCTGAATGTGGGCGTGCGGAGCACCATGGGTAAGAAAATATGGAGCAAACGAATCGTCTACCTTCATGATGTCCTCGAAAACCCCAGCCGTGTCATCACTCGACTGATTTACAGGATTGATCCCCGAATGATGTATTAAATGCTCCTTTGAAGCGTTCAAAGGTGGTGAGAGCCTGTCCGAAGTCGTTCGTCGTTTTGCCACGTGAGAGACCTCTCACTGACGTTCAAGATGGTATCATATTCATCCTGGGATTCCTTTGCATTCTGGAGTTCCTGGGGTGGTGACCAAAGGCCATACACTCTATAGCCAAACTGGTTTTTTGTGGAGGGTTCCCCGCACCTGGATGAGCCACCCCCTGATTTTAGGCCAGGACGATGCACAATTACGAGCGCTATTCAGGAAAGCCATTGGCTTCATCTGTTCAGGGGAACGCCCCGCACTCTATTCTGTATAACTTGTTTTTCTGCCACTCAGCTCCCCATGGATTAGAATGTTCCTCCTGCCGCAAACCCTGGAAGATGCGCGTAGTAGATAAATGGTTTTAGAAATTCGGTTTGTTATTGGGTGTTTTTACAGTTCTTTTGCTTATTTTATGATTTTTGTGTTTTCGCCAATTTTTTGATACTGTGGATTTTCTGAGAGTTGTTTGTTTTATACGATTTTTTTTTCGGTATTATGAATAGTGTGAAAAAAAGCGGGGATAAAGAACACAGGCAAGCAAAGCTTATCAATGGGTATGCACCCTGCGAGCAGAGCCTCTCAAAAACTCACCTGAGGGCGAGAAAGAGAGGCTGCAGAAAACGTGTATAGTCTTTTAGGTCGCAGCAGTCCAACTTTCTGAGCTATTCACTCTGGTGAAACCGGTTTAGGCAACGCGCGGATCATATTTTTGACAAGGTCAAGGTCAAAATCGAGCCTTCAGTATGAAAATTAACATGGCGTCTTGAAGTGCGATGGAGACTTGGCCTGGGTTTGAAACTGTCTCCAAGCAACATACTTTATAAAGACTTAACATGATTTCTGCAGAGTTCTTTCTTTCTCATCGAGCTAAGAAAGGCTCAGCTAGCAGGGTGTGGGTACGAAACAATAACGCGCAAAAAATTAAAATAAAAGGTTTTAAAAAAGATAAAGAAAATGTCACAAAATAATTTTAAAATGAACTATTAAAAATTTAGAGAACGAAGACTTGGAAAAGAACAAAGACAAATAGAAGAACTTGAACATTAAAAAAATGATCAGATAAGTAATATTTTAGAAAAAATGAGAGAAAACCCCAATTTCATAAAAAAAAGTAGTACGGAAATTGAAGAATTCTGTAAAAGTGCTGGTATTGTACCACCGAAGTCGGAGAAGATGGAAAAGAAATAAAAAGTATCAGAAAAATCTGCATTAAAAGGTTGTCTAAAAGAGTTAAATTTGAATTGAAAAATGTTGACGTAAGTGCAAAAGGAGTTAAAGTGGAAAATTAAAAATCAAATCAGTTTTATTGAATTAGAACCAGAAAAGAATAGAGGAAGGGGATGACTAAAGGGCACATGGAGAACACAGTTGAGAAAAAAAGGGAAGAGGTGGACTGCAGATCATGAAAACAGGAGCCAGCGCCAGTGGCTAGCAGGCAAGAGTGGAAATAGCCTGTGGAGCACAAAAATATTAAAGTTGTAGTTAGTGTGGAAATGGTATTTAATTTTTTTTTTTAAACAAAGACACTTAGTAAAACAATATTTTATACATTTTGAAATTCAAAAGCTAATTATAACGAAATAAATGAAGATTATCTTTTATTAAAACATAATACAAAAAACTAACAGAAAAACAAATTAATACAGAATTAGGACTGAGTAATCTCAAGTTTGAAAAAAATCCTTAGTTTTAAAATACATACGCATGAAATAAATCCTTTACCAAAATTTATTGCAGTAAAAAAGGAAGGGTGCCAAATTCACTGAGTTAGGAATTCGAGTTGGGTTTTCGAGTTGGATTTTTGAGTTTAGCCTAAATATTGTTTTAGGTCTAATTAGGCCTAAGGTTAGCTCTTCTAAAAGGTTTTTTTTTTTTTTCAACAGTTACATTATAACCTTAGTCTGCATTTTACCCCTGGTCTGCAGTCTCCATTAATTTACAGTGACCAACTCGAAAATCCAACTCGAAATTCAACCCGAAAATCCAATTCGAAAATCCAACTCGAAATCCTAAGTCGAAAATTAGTCTGTTTGCAAAAAAGGCAGTTATTAACATGCAAATCATTTGTTGTTTTAAATGGGCTATTTTTCGTCGTTTTTACCCAAAGGAAAATGGTCAAGAAAGAATAACAGATTTAAAATACAAAACAGATTTAGACTTTTCAGCCTAATAAGCTTTCCACTTCCAAGGACATCCCAAAATTAGAAAAACCATGAAATTTTACCACCAATTAATTAATGTATTTGGATTAAATGAACATTGGAAGGATACATGTTTTCCATTATATAACTCAATCAAAGAATTTACTGAAAATAACTCAATTGATTTATTATTTTTAACTGATTCTGAAGGAAAATGAGAAAATTTGCATTACTCATTCATTAAAAACGTTCCTAGACTGTTTGATTGCCAGATGAATTTTTTTAAAGAGATATTTTTAAAAAACACTTTGAATATTGTAAAGGAAATGGTCTTGCTGTTGTCAAACTAAATATTAAAAAAAAATTAATTTCCAAAATTATCAAAAAGAAGTCAAAAGTAATAAAAGTACCTTTAGTAATTTATGCAGATTCTGAATGTTTTACAGTGTTCCTTAACATTGTGAAGGAAACCCAAAAAAAAGCCATTCCTTTGCTTATCAATCCGGATTTTGTTTTTATGCTGTTTTTCCTTCTGGTATTAATTTTAAATTGATTCTTTATTCTGCAATGAGTAAAGATGACAATGTTGCTGATATCTTTGTTAAGTTTAAGAAAAGAAATACTTTTAAAAAAACAATGAAATTTACCAAGCAAGAAAGATGAAAAACTATTTGATGCTAGTTATGATTGCCATATTTGTGAAAAAAAGCTTTGGCGTCAACTCCAAAGAGTAAAAGGTAAGAGATCATTGTCATTTTACAGGGGCTCTTAGAGGGGCAGCACATAATTCATGCAATGTAAATAATAAAAACCAAAAATGACACCAGTTTTATCTCACAATCTTTCAAATTATGGAGTCTGGTGATGCATCCTTGATTTCCTCAGGTCTCCTAGATCTCTTTTTAATTAATAATGATTATATATCTTAATACAACTCAGTGAAGGTTAAAAAGGTTTCAGTCAACCTTAAAATAATCTCAATAGACCCTTTGCATAAATGGCGCCCAAATTTGAATAACAATACTTGATACATCCTTAGCCTCACATTCATGAGAAAAATCCTTTTTTCTTGAAACAAACACGAGGCTAAGGATGTATAAAGTATTGTTACTCAAATTTGGGCGCCATTTATGCAATTGGTCTATGTCTTCGTGAATCTCAGTATATCTTGGGAAATGACTCTGTAAATATCACTATAACATTGTAAGGCCCAGTTTATCTTTGTAAATATTGGCATATCTCATGACCTTTTTATACATCTTGGTAAAACCGTCAATATCAGTGTAAGTCTGTAAATCTCCTTTATTTGTTAGAGGATCACATTATATTTTGATGTCCATAGGTGAATCTCAGTATATCATGGCAAATTTAAAAAACTGAATCATTTTCGCTATATGTGTGTAAATATCATGTATATCTTGATAAATCCCAGTATATCTTGCTTTATTGTGTATAGCTCTGTATTTAGGAAACAGTACCTTGGAATATCATAATAACCTCACTACATCTTGAGCTCGTAAATCCAATCACGATCTTAAATCCCGTATGTCTCGGTAGATCTTAGTAAATCTCAGGATCTATTCGTTAGGAAATCCCAGTCAAATCCAGGTAAGTCATTTGGAAAATCCGCCAAAAACTCTTGGTCAATTGGCTACATCTTGCAAAATCTTAAAGGTTTCTCCTCTTTAATTATTTCAAGGTTTTTTAGGCAAAATCCTAATCTTACTGTCATTATCCAGGTAAATTTCAGAACAACCTTGTAAATCTCAATTACAATAAGTTCTCAATTATGAATCTGACTTGTTTTAACAAACTGATTGAGTATACTAACTGGTGCTGTCTGTCTGTTGATATCATACAATAACTAGCTACAATCTCTGGAAAATAGGCTAGGTAGGGGAAGGCAATTTGATTTGAGAAAGAAGGGTACGGCGTGTTCCTTAGACTTACAGAAGTAAATAAGACGTAAGGCCCGTTTTTGTAGAGTTACGATCTTTCTTTGAAATTTCAAGGCACAATTACCCCAAGCACAAATACCATAAGTTAAGTAAGGGACAATTAATGAGTTGTACACTGAAAGTAAAACACGACGTGGGACATAATGTCGAATCTTGGCTATAATTCCTATCGACTTGCTGATTTTGTGGCAGATAGATTCTATGTGATATTTCCATGAAAGATTTGAATCAATCAGCAAGCCAAGGTATTTGAAATAATCTTTCATTTCAAGGTTTGCGAGGTGTTAGTCACGGAGTCAAGAATTCCAATCCTAGGTATGAAGGGCATATTCTTTTGCCGGGGACGAAAGATGACAAAGTTTGATTTTTTTATGTTCAAAGACAGTTTGTTGGCCTTAAGCCATTCGTTGAAGTTGCCAAGCTCGCGATTAACAAGAGACTCGAGGTCAGTGAGATCATTTGACGCAGAAATCTTAGTACGTATTGCCAAATCGTAATATGTTGTCAAATAAATACTGTCAATGAACGAAATGGTATATGAAATGAATCGTATACTGAACTGCAAATATGAAATCAAGTAAAGTTATGATCCTCGCATTTATGGACGTAGCCCAGGGCGGTGGAGGGGCCTTTTTTTTCAAGTCGTGCAGGAAACCAAGCGGGTCTTTGTCTTGAAACGTCCCCCCACCGGAAAGCAGGGGCCCCCGACCCCGCTACAAAGATGCGCAATGACCAGACGCATCTGGCCGAGCCATGGGTTTCTCTCCAGCGTCCCCATGGAGCGCTCTGCACATGGGAGAGGTGACAGACACTTTTTGGGCCAAAACTTCCCCCGGTTTTCAGCTTGGACCCACTAACCCCAAGAAGTAGTTGCAGAATTACAAGGCGCATCTCGTGATACCATTGGTTTCCTTGTAGCACCTCAGAGGAAGGCTTTGCGTTAGTGAGGAAAATGATTTTTGGCCATAACTCCCCCCAGTTTTGTCCGGTCTTCCCCATATTCCGTTGGCGTTACCTTCTAGGCCGTACGCAGGTGGGTGCCAAGTTTCAGCTTCGTAGCTCAAATCTGAGGGTCAAATTTCACGACCACTACCCCAGTCGACTCCTAAAGAGCCTCAAATCCTGTGTAGGCGTAAAACTACTACCAGATCTGCACAGCAGATCACCCAAAAAGCTTATTTCAGGTTTCCATGGAGATATCCCATAATACCATACACCGTTGGAAAGGTCTCAACGAGATCTATCACGTGACGAGATATGGGCATCCTGTGTTGAGGTGGGCGCCCTGTGCACAGTCTTTTGTCCTTAACATTCCTACGTTTTATTCCCTTGGGACCCCATTCCTCATGCGCCTAGACCCTATTGCCCAACAACTTTTCGCACCAGTTTCGACCCGGGGCGAATCGACCTGTGGACGCCAGAGGCCCAAGAACACCTCTGTTTTGACACGAAAATGGCCCCCCGGACTTTGCTTTATGCTCATCAGACGCGCCCTCCGGAGACCCTCCTCACGGTGCCCTTGGATTGGCCAAATTCCAAATCCCGGGGGAGTTATCCTCGAAAAACTTGTTTTTCTTTTTTGGGCCTAACTCCCCCCGGTTGGGTCCGGGGGACCCGAGACCGCGCCAGGAAGATTCCTCAGGAGATGGCCCATCTCGTGGTAAGGTCCGTTTCACTTTTAACGGCCTCTGGAAGACTGTACACACATGAGGAAAAGTGGTTTTTCGGGTTTAACTCCCCTCAGTTTTGAGTGTGGTATCTCTAACCCCAAGAAGTAGTTGCAAAATCACAAGGCGCATCTCGTGATACCATTAGTTTCCTTGTAGCACCTCACAGGATGGCTTTGTGTAAGTGAGAAAAACGTTTTTCGGCCATAACTCCCCCCGGTTTTGTCTGGTCTCCCCCATATTCTCTTGGCCTTACCTTCTAGGCCGTACGCAGGTGCGTGCCAAGTTTCAGCTTCGTAGCTCAAATTCAACGGTCAAATTTCACGACCACCTCTCCAGTGGACTCCTGAAGAGCCTCAAATCCTGTGTAGGAGTTAATCTACTACTGGATCTGCACGGCCAAATCATGGAAAAAGCTTATTTCAGGTTGCCATGGAGATATCCCATAATACCATACACCGTTGGAAAGGTCTCAACGAGATCTATCACGTGACGAAATATGGGCATCCTGTGTTGAGGTGGGAGCCCTGTGCACAGTCTTTTGTCTTTAACATTCCTACGTTTTATTCCCTTGGGACCCCATTCCTCATGCGCCTAGACCCTATTACCCAACAACTTTTCGCACCAGTTTCGACCCGGGGCGAATCGACCTGTGGACCTCAGAGGCCCAAGAGCACCCCTGTTTTGACACAAAAGTGGCCCCCCGGACTTTGCTTTATGCTCATCAGACGCGCCCTCCGAAGACCCTCCTCACGGTGCCCTTGGATTAGCCAAATTCCAAATCCCGGGGGAGTTATCCTCGAAAAACTTGTTTTCGTTTTCGGGCCTAACTCCCCCCCGTTTGGGTCCGGGGGACCCGAGACCGCGCCAGGAAGATTCCTCAGGAGATGGCCCATCTCGTGGTAAGGTCGGTTTCACTTTTAACGGCCTCTGGAAGACTGTACACACGTGAGGAAAAGTGGTTTCTAGGGTCTAACTTCCCCCGGTTTTGAGTGTGGTCTCCCTAATCCTAATCATGGCACATCTCGTGGTACCATTGGTTACTTTCTAGCACGCCCTGGGAAAGTCCTGCATACGTAAGAAAAGTCAGTTTTTGGCGATATTTCCTTCCCGGAAATAGCTACTCCCCCGTAACCCCCAGAAGTTCTTGCAGAATTTGATGGCGAATCTCGTGGTACCATTGGTTTCTCTCTAGCACGTCAGGGGAAGGCCCTGTATACGTGAGAGAAGGCAGTTTTTTTTTGGTGATATCTCCCCCCCGGAAATAGCTATTCCCCCCCTAACCCCGAGAAGTTATTGCAGCATTTGATGGCGCATCCATTGGTTTCTCTCTAGCACGTCAGGGGAAGGCCCTGCATGCGTGAGAAAAACCACTTTTTCTCACGAGTTGAGATAGCTTGAAATAAGAGTAAAATATCAATGTCAATTTTTGTGGTAATGACAGAGACCTTAAGATACCTTAAGATAGGTATATATATATCGTCCGCCTGTGGAATCATCGTTCTGGTTGGGAAAAACATGGGCCCAGGATGACCACTTAATTCCCATTCGCTATCTAGATTGGCCATGTAACCAGCATGGTTGCTCTGATAGTGTAGTGGTGATCACATCCAACCGGTAATCAGGGAGACGTGGGTTCAAATCCCGCTCAGGGCATAAAACGTTTTTCTCCCAATGAAAATGCCATCCAGGAGTTGTCCGTCCTTGGTCCCTTCAAACTATATATATATATATTTGTCGCATATTTCCAAGATTTGACTGTAATCAAAGTTAACACAGCGACACTGTGCCATGCCCCCTGCTTGTGCAAGGGGAAGAAACGAACCACTTAAATTTTATTTGAGGTGAAAAATGAACGGTCCTTCCTGACATCTCAATGACCTACGTGGTGGCGCAACTCACCACGCAAAGCTTGAGAGCGGAATTCCCTAGATCAGTTGCATGGGAGGACTTGCACCGGGCCCAAACCCACTTTACGCTGCCGCGCATTGATGCAAACCTTGGAACCCTCCTAAGAGGCCTCTCACCGATCCTGACAAAACGTTCTGGTGAACGGCTATATATTACGCTCGACGCAGACGTTCCTTTCATTGTGGTAACACAAAATTGATCAAAGGCTGTTGATAAGCAATTTATAGCGCATGCACAAATCGGTTTTGATCGGACACAATTTAACAATGGTTGACTGACATATTTAAAGAATCTTTATTTAAAAAAACGCACCGACTGGTGGCGTCACGTAAAGCCGATTATTAAAGGGAGTGCAGACACTTTGTATTCATCAGCATGCAATCGATTCAAAAAAGTATGCGCCTTGAATCGAGACTTTAATTCATCTGATTTATTGTAATACATGTCAAGAGCAGTCAAGGTTAAAAACGCTTTTATTTTGTGCGAGGTATTACAACACGTTTCTTGCCTTTTCATTTGTACGGGATTCTCGAATTTCAGAATTGAATTACTTCCAGACGAGTGGTGAATTTTCGAGTTTCTAACGATACGCGAGGATCTCTTGTCTCCTCTGGAAAGTCACATGGCTATGAACTTTGTATAGCAATCTGTATACATGTTGAATATCTGTTGGCATAATGTTTAACGTTCCTGCAGCAAACACATACAGATCCTATACCAAATCAGGGGAACGACAGTTGAAAGTAAGTAATTTTAAAGGGATAGGATAGCTTGAGGAAAGCTTATGCCCTTGTCTAGAAAGGTCACTTAGCATACCAGTGAACAAATTTGTTCAACTTTGTTCTCTGTTTTGGCCCTAACCATGCACAAACCACGCGATTTTTCTAAAAGAAAGCCAATCAATAGTTTCGATTAATTTATTCAAAATTCAGTTGAGAACCGAGGACAACAGATTGTGCATGGTAAGTCACGGTCAAGTTAACATGAAGTGCGACAGTACTGTTCTCTCTCCGGGTTTCATAAGCAGTTCATCTATATGAACTATGTTTACACAAACAAAAAAACAAAAACAAAACCTTAATTTTTTTTTCCGGCAATTAAGAAAAGCAACCCCAACAACGATAATAACATTTCTTTATTAATATAAAAGGCATTGGGAAAAAAAAAAAAAAAAACCACGATAATCTAGACTAATGAAACATTTCAGCGGGTTAAGAGATGAGATTTTCCAATAATCTTTATTCTACAGGCTTATTTCTTGAGGTGCCTGCAGTTTCAACACTTTGGAGAGGACTGAAATAACAGGTAAGAAAGGTAGAATGTCTGTAGGTGATACATATGATTCAAGTCACCCCATGCAAAACTTAGACAGGAAGAAAGTGCAATACAAGGGAGCTAATGGCGCCATTTTTCCTCTCCCTGTACTCTCTGACTGCTGATCGTTTATTTATTTTGGTAAAGTAAACTGGTAATGAGGAATGGACGCTTTTATGGCCAATTTTAGAAAATTGAGATGTTTTGTAAGTCTTACACGTAAGTCAAATCTCGTTGTTTTGTAAGTCATTACTTAGAGGCCACGACCAAACGAAACATCCGTTCTTAAACGAAGGCGACGGAAAGATAAAGCCGGAAAGAATGTCAACCTTCCAGATTCAACAGAAGTCCAGTAACAAAATCTCATTGCTCTTTAGTTTATTTAGTTACATGCATCTTTTGCTTTCAAAAACACGGCGGACTACTCTATCTCTCTCCGCGAAGTCAATGACAGCAAAACTGCTTCCCGCGAGACGAGGGAAACTCGCGCGAGGTGTTTTCTTATAAAGTCCATATGTGTCATAGTCACTTGAGTAAAATGAAACAAACGATAAAAACAAAGAATGCGACGGAAAATGCCGCAAGCACTGTATGTCCCCATTAACTTATCTCCAATTGATTATGGAGTCATTAAACACTCCTAATTTTAAGCATTGAACCATTTTACGACCTTTTACGGGCACCTCATATCAAAACACGATATCATGCGGTGATGTTGAATCATTCGCTGAAAGGTATGTTGTTGTTCATCTCTGTTTTCGCTTTCTATGGTTCTTTTCATTTTACTCATATATTCTCTGTATATCTAACGCAGAGAGATATGCCTTTCGCATGATTTAGTGTGAATACTTAGCATAGCATGTAAAGACAAACTTATTAGACTTATTGTGTAGCGTGGAGAACTTAGGATTCAATCAGTACAATCAAATGACCCTTGTAAAACTAAAAAGAGAAAGATTTTTCCCTATGAAGCGATCGAAAGAAATACTTGCTATCTGAATTCTTTATCTGCATGCACTGATGCATGCCGTATAAATTAAAATGGTTAAAATGGCGCAAAACTCATCATTGAAATGGCGTTGTATCTGCTCAACGGTTTTGAACATTTTCCTCTGAATTAAACATTCAGGGGAAAATGTTCAAAACCGTTATGAAAATTGCCATAAGATCATGTGGATGAAATGTAGCAAGTATTTTCATGACTGTTTGAAAGCACCGTTTTGTGCTAATACCTCATGCCGGATGCAAAGGTCTGCAAAGGGTCATTGCTGCAGCTCGGCGTAGACAGAGTTGTCTCGGCGTAGATAGAATTGTCTCGGCGCCGTTCTCATCTTTGCTAGACAATTATTAGCTGCCTGTTTGTTTTTTTTGGGAACTAGAATTCTTTTCAATGGAACGGTTACGACTGAATTTACTGACATACAAAATTAAAAAAAATAGTTAGCACATGATAGATAAAACAAAGGGAGAAGATCGTTTTCGTGTAGACAAGCCGCCTAAGATGCCAACTTAATGCCCAGTTTTAAGGTCCCAATTGAAGTAAAAGTCAAGTGAAGTAAAAGTCAAGGTACTCATGCAAATGCAATACACAAAGAATCTTAACCCCAAGAGATTTGATTTGGGTACAACATTGCGTTAGCCGAATTGGTCTTTTGTCTTCTGAAAGTAAACTTCTCAAATAACATGAAGTTAAAGTTTCTCATCAGCTGACGACCAAGAAATGATATGGTTGCCCATGATTTTGCTGCAAACTATCTTAGAGAGGTCCGTGAAAAGTAAAAGAAAGAAGAGGACATTTCATTGCGTGTTGGAAGGTGTCATTTGACTCTTAAAAACGCCTTTGTAAGATGTAGTTGAAATCTAATATAGTGGGCTTGTGGCAGTAGTTCTTCGAATATTTAAAAACGTAAACCCCATGATATCGGTGGCAACTTTATTAGTACTTTGGTTTTTAGTGTTAATTTTCATTTATCGATTCTGTTTCTCCACAGGTAACTGAAAGGCTACCCTGCCGTGGTAAAAATATAGATCCTCTCCCGGACTGATGTGAACCTTTTGGCATACTGATATGATGTGAGTCCCCACTAAGTTATCTGCGACCGTAGGGTCATTTTACTCTTATCGGAATGTTTATTCAGATGTGCACAACAACGTGGTAATACGAAATGCAATTGTCATCCCAGGCAATTTTCTTAATGTTAGTTTTCAGTAAATGGGTTCTACTAAAGGTTTTGGCTTTAAAGTGAAAATTGGACCAAACAAAAATATCCTCTACCTCTATATAGGACGGACGCAAGGAGACAATTAGGCAAAAAAATTCTGAGCTGTCTAGATTTAACACTTTTGACAAATTCTCATTGCGCATTTTATCTTTTTTTTTTTTTTCAAAAATAATGTTCTCTCTCGGCAGAGTCATTAGACAATATCCGACCTACTTCCCGCCAAAATCATGACGAAAAAAATGCGCGCGAAATATTGTCTTGTGGCGTCTACAATAGTGAAAATGGGAGTATCTGACAAACATCTGCCAAAAAAGTAATTAAGCGGGAAAGAGTTTTCGGGAATCTTTTGAAAAAGCGATATGATGTGTGTACCCATTAACTTACTGCAAATAGAGTCGTGATTATGTGGTCTCAGTTACACTCCTCGTAGCCTGAGGCTAATAGATTCAACTTGCGAAAACGTCATGCCAAAGTAATGTTCTAGACAAAGTATGGCCATATTGTACCTTTTTTTCAACTTGATCCATATGACTGCGTAAAGGATAAGCTAGCAAACTCGATATAATGTCATTACAAACCCTTATGAAAAGTCAGTGTTTGGACGTTTAGATTTCTCGCACTATCAGTGAGTGCGGGGGTTGTTTTGCTAAGCGGTTAACAATATTTATTGCTGCACGGCTGTCTTTGAAAGAAAACGACTTAAATAAGAGAAAAACGGTAGCATAAACGAACTTAAAGAAGATGCCTACTATTCAGCAAACTAATCTTAAAAGGGTCAGTTAAGGTTAAAAGAAAGAAAAAAGTCTTTTATTACCTATTGTCACTAGTTTTTGTTTGACTTCTGAAAATGCTGTATTAAGATACGTACTTTTTCCTCCTATTTGAAAAGTCTATGCAGTCATTGTATTATTGTGAATTAGCCGCAGCATCGTAGTGCTGAGAAAAATGCTATTCTCGGTTTGAAACAACTGTGCTTCGATAGGTCGTTGGAGAACAAAGCTTTCTTTGATAATGTGCCTTTTAGTTTGTTCCTCGCAGTTGGTTACTTTTATCTTGAGACCAAACATCATGTAAAACAGGTTCTTTTCTTTGGTGGGGAAACGAGAAACTGGCCCGATTATCAAGGACGTGAAAAACGTGTTGCTTTATTTAAGAATCCAAAAATCCATTAAGGTAAGTACAAATGTTGTTGTTTTAGAATATCAAAAGATCAAGTTGTCGTCTCAAGATACTGAGCTCCATTCCCTTTTTGAAGTATGATAAGGGTTCCTTGAATGGGTATTGCAGTGCTTTGATAAGTCGTTTCACAAAGAAAGTTCCATTGATAATTTGCTGTCTCACTTGTAATACACAGTTGCTTTTTTAGATCTTTAGACCAAAAATCCAAACAGATACTTTTCTTTGGTGGGACCTGAGAATCTGACAGCATTAGCAACTCTTAAATCTACGTGATAAGACTGTCACTTAAATGGCCTTATACGTGAATGAATTTCGTAGCTACTTGTCTGAAGATAAATGGATACCTTGCCTCAAAGCATCATACTTCACGTTTTCTCATATTTACCCTACAAATTTGTTCGAAGAACCGCTTCTCTAGTGTGCAAGGCTTGGCTGCAAATTTCTTACGACAAAACTCTGATTAAGTACGCAAGAAATCATGAATTCTCCGTTGTAAAAGCACAGAACACATCAAAGGAGACAGTGGATAACTTTCTCATAGCAGTCCAATGGAGGCCTAGTCTATTCCGCTCTATTGATTTAAGTGGCGCAAAAACAACCTGGGCAACATTTTGCAAAATAGTGGAAAACTGTGCTGGACTGACAGTTCTTAACATGGCAAAAATGAAAGGTGAACTTTCTAAATATCCAGTTATTCGAGCTGTTAACATTGCGGAGCTCAACTTGAGCCAAACAATGTTGGATGACAGCCATCTAGTTTTTGTTACCGGAAGCATACCCTCGTTAGGAATATTAAACGTAGGCAGCTGTGAAAATTTGACTTACACAGGAATTAGCAATGCCTCTTTTTCGTCCTTGCGTTTTCTTAGACTAGCTTTTTGTAAGGTGGGTGTTGAGTCCATCATTTGTGCCATTCAAAAGCACGAGATTTTCGCGATGTGCGTGGAGGGAATATCACTAAGCAAAGAGGACATCGCACGTTTGTTTGATCTCTTTCCAGACATAGCCGAGGTTGGTGTTCACTCTTTATGTGGTTTGCCACGAGGAGCTGTTTCTTACCAAGCACTGGCGTCTCTTTGCTTTTATTGCCGCTCATCACCCCAGTCTACAGTATTGACCGCCAAAGAAAGTATTGATGGAAGCTGGATGGAACTTTAAAAAAAACTACTAAAAGAATTGATATTGCTAACCTAACCTTGAAAAGCTTCGAATTTAGAAGGAACACCGACGGCAACGAGAATGTCATGAATTTTGCTACCGTCAAAGTGTTTGATTTTTGTTTTGATTCATAAACCGTGCCCTGTACTTCAGGTATGCCTTTTTCCCTCTGATGTCAAGATATCCATTTTTCTTACTTTTTCATAGCATTTTCCAACCTTTTTCTTGTCCAGTGTTATAATCTGAAACAAACTTTTCAATGGTGGCTATCCGTAGACATTGAAAATGTCAATTCTCGTAAAATCTATTGTCATGTTGTCCCTGGATATCTTATTGTCTTGAACTGATTGATTTCATCTTCGCATGCTAATTTTAACTACAACAAGTTAATTTACAATCTTCACGACATAACTATCAGAAAATTCCAAGACTTTCCAAACCTAAGTAAAAGGAAATCACGAATAACACGTTTCCCCAATAGTAAAAATCACTCAATTGCGAGGACATTTTACGAGGGACTCAAAAATGTCCCCAGATTCTGAACAGACCCCACAGTTCCCAAGACTGTGCATAGGTGAACCTATATGGCTTTTACGGGTCAAAACTTGCGTCAGTTAAACACAATAAGATATGCAGGCGCCATTTTCTTCGTTGTATGAATTGTGCCACTCTGGTTTAGGGGCCGACCATTTAACTCTTGAGAGGGGAGGGTGGGTGGGTGATTTCTGGTCAGCAATTTTTTTTTCTAGCAAACTGAGATATGTCCAGGTGCGTCCCAATTAGACGCACGCGGATTTCAATAAGCGTCACGAAGTGTCCCCTTGCTCTTCTAGCCAACTTCAACATCACTTGTGTCTCAGAATACAAACAATTTATGTCACAAAGTGTCCCCCAAAGGCTGCTCTTTAAGTGAAGATTAACTGCTGCATTTACCCAAAGCTAAAAATAACGCTAACCTTTACCCTTACCTTATTGTTGAAAATAGGTAGCAAATGCTTAGACTTAAATTGGGACACATTTTTTTTTCCCTCCTAAATGCTCTGCAGGATATATATTTTTCTCTCCTCATTTCTCTGCAGGATGGTTTTCCTCAAAAAGTGTCGTGTTTACATTTACAGAGTGTATTTACATTTACATTGTGGTTATTGCAGTAATAGTTCTAATATATGGAGCTGCAAAACCTTAAAATCAAAGCTATACAAAATCTTCTTGCATAGCGACATGTTTTCGGAATGTCATTCTTTAGAATCATTTAACATTACCTAATAACATA
>NC_090884.1:65126841-65164341 GCF_036669925.1 Montipora capricornis
TGCTGGCATACTGGAAAAAATGGTCGAAGAGTTCTGGCAGAATACCTTTGTGCCATGCATGTATAAATTTGAGAGCATGCAGGCGATATACATTAGTTATCGTTAACATTTAAAAGATATTAAGTAAAGGTAGTGCACTATCGGTATTTTGGCCAAATAGAGTTGCAAAGAACATTAACCTAATAACATGATTTTGCTTAATTAGTTTGTAATTATTTGGAAATTAGTTTTGCTGGTGCTGCCCCAGGCTACAATAGCATACGAAATATAAAGATAGATAAGATTATAATAGATCTGCGTAAGATTTTTGAGAGGTAGATAATGCCTCAACTTTTTGATTACTCCTGTATACCGTGAAAGCTTTGCACATAATACATATGAGATGTGGTATTCCCAAGTTAAAGAACTGTCGATCATTACTCCCAAATATTTAATGTGATCCTTTCGCTCTAGGGAGTGGCATGATCCATCTCGGTTAGTTATATTTATATTAACCTTCGTATTCTTTTTCCTTTGAGATTTTACAACCATGTAATTGGTTCTCTTTAGTTTTATCCACAGCTAGTTTATGTCACACCATTCCTTAACCTTTTTTAGTTCTAAATTCATTTGCAATTCTAATGATTTTAAATCTTTTGCAGAAGCAAACAAGTTAGTATCGTCCGCAAATATATTAAATTAAAGGACCTCAGAGCAATTACGGAGGTCGTTGATGTATATCAAAAATAGGAAAGGATCTAACGAACTTCCTTGAGAGACACCGGAGACCATGGTATCACCCAAAGCGACGTATTGTTTCCTACTTGTGAGATAAATTTCAAACCAGGCCAGCGGTTCCCTTTATTTAGGTACCAGTGACAACCCGGGCAGGTAAGGACACAAAAAGCGAGAAAGTCACCACGACATTAAAGTACGGCTTTTTATTGAGAACTTTTGCATGTAAATATCTTTTTCAGTTTGTTTTCGAGATTTCCATACAAGTCCTTATAATTTTTTTGCCCTCCGAGTCTGGGCCGCCTGTACTTTCACGCTTATGTGCACTGAAAATCCTATGATGAGCAAACCCAGAGGTTAACCCAATCCCCCTCGAATGAGGTCGCCATTTTGACTCGTGTTTTTAAGATTGTTGCCCGTTTTACAGAAAGTGAAACTTCGATATCTGGAAGAGAAATTTCGAGACGAACACCCGACCTTGTTTGCAGGTTGTCGGTACAAGAACTGCAAAGCCTATGAAAAACCTCCCGCAGTAATACAATGGCACTGCGAATTGAGTGTGCAACCTTTGGAGGAGAAGCGGTGAAAAAGATTCAGACATGTCTTGGAACACTGTCATTCTCTATTCCCAAGAGTGTGCTTGAAAATCTGTTAGGACAAGGTTTCACCATAAGGGAAGCTTCTGCCATCCTATTCGTCTCTAAGAGTATTATTTATCGTAGGATGAGTCAATTTGGACTTAGCAAGTCTGACTTCACAGAAATAGGAGAATCGGAACTAAATGTGCACATTGAAAAATTACTCAAGAATTTCCATGCATGCTGTGAGGAATCTTTCATCAAGCAATTCCAAGTTGAGAAAGGAATAGTAATGCAAAGGATGCTTGTCAGAGATGGTTTACATCGAGTAAACAGTAATGGAATAAATGCAAGGAAAAAGAGACCCCTTAATAGACGCGTGTACGATGTGCAGGGACCGAATTACCTTTGGCATTTAGACACCAATCACAAACTTGTGCGGTGGTACTTTGTAATTTATTATTGGTGCAATTGATGTATATAGCCGTCTTCCATTGGCACTAGAGTGAAGAAACAATAATAAGGCAGATACTGTGCTAGAGTGTTTTTTGAAAGGTGTGGCGGCTACTTTAGGGCTGAAACAATTTCGTCTTTCCTCAAGTATTCACTGGGATGAAGAAGACTACATATAAAGGGATAATAGCTCAACATAAACCCAAAAGCACTACATAAACCAACGTGACCTCTGCGTATAAAACACAAAGAAAGACATATGACAGTGTTGGCGTTCCATACCTATTGTTCCACCAGTAATTGTACATTACAAGATTGTTATCTATATATGTCTAGCGATTAGTTGCAAACCATCCACATGGACAGAAATATTCTTGTTTGAATGAAAGGGATTGACGATGTGGGCAAATGTTATGTGCCAAACAGTCCTTGCACTATGTTGTTTTGGAGTTGCCTTTCGCTATTTATAACATACAGCAAACTTACGGGTGATTCTTCTTATTTTTTTATGATTTGCGCCTTTCATTTAGTCATTAAGCTCGAGTTTAGAGATAGTCCATCCCTCGGTTGACTTCCCCTCGCCGATCCTACGGCAGTTCCATTCTGGGAAGTACAGGGGCGTAGCTAGGATTTTTCAAACGGGCTCACACTGTCTCAGACCCAGAAACAAGTGATAAGTTTTCGGATGAGCAGTGACCCCCTGAAGTACGTCGCTCGTCTGTCAATTCCAAGATTCAGCCGTCGAGGGAAAAAAGCGCTGGCAACAGGGATTACCGTACTGATTCGCCGGACGTGGTGTCATCCAACATATGCAAAGTTAGCTGCAGCCATCTACTACTTTATCAGTATTAGTACCGACAACATATTTACTCTGTAGTTTAGAACAAACTGTTGTTCGGCATTCTTTAATAGCACACATCGATTCCATATTATTACACAAACGGGGGTTTGAACTAGTTATTCTTCTCTCAGAGGTTTTTTCTTATTCGCCAAGAATAGGGGGAGCTGTAGCCGTTGTATGTGTTATTTTCATCGTCGTAAAGGGAACACTAGTCGATCGTAACATCTTTTCAAATGAGCAGCTTCTAGACATTGATCAGTGTAAATTAATAAGAGACGACGAGGGGAGACAACACATCCCCATTCCCTTGTGATAGTATTTTCAATCTATTTTAAGCTTCGCGTAATGCTGTGAAAGTTGATCATGAATTTTAATTAATGGGATAGTTACAACTACCATTCAGGCCCCAGTTGTTCAAACGATGGATAGCGCTATCCACCGGAAAAAAAACACTATCCAGCGGATAAACACCAGCAAAACCAATTGAGTTATCCAGTGGATAGTGATTTATCCGGCGGATAGCACTATCCATCGTTTGAACAACTGGGGCCAGGTGTGTTCCTTTAGATATTCGCGCATGATGACCACCGGGCTAAATTAGATTGAAAAAAATATATCATTAGAAGAGGTCCATGCATGGTGGATGTGTTCTCTTCCTTTGTCATCTCTTGGTGTACATACAATAACTTTGACAGTGGCCGAGTCTGTTAGTCCGTGTGAAGAATTATCGATAATATAATGGTTAACGCCCTGAAAGCAAAAGCAAGAATTCAACATTAATACTAAGTGTCAAGGCAGCCTTAGAGCGGTTTTCAAATGAGTGTTGTAAAACCAAAACCAAAGTAATTACTTTGGCCAATCAAAAAGGACGGACACAATTCGGTAAACCAATGAAAACTCGAAGTAATTACACGTTGGCGACACAAAGCGTGGGAAAATGTGCACACGCGAGCCATGATTGGTTTTGGTTTCACTTCTGATTGGTTGAAAAAGTGGCTCGAGAACTTTGAACCAATCACTGAGTGAAGTAATTATAAACCAAAGCAATTCGCTAGTTTCTTTCGACACTCAATTGAAAACCACCCAAAACACTTAATTGGTAATCCAAAGATTGCCCGGTCCAATGAACAAATGGACAAACGAAAGAAAGACGAAATGAATCAATAAATCAATGAGCGGACGGACGAATGAGTGCATGGGTGTGCAAGAGAGTGAGTGAGTGAGTGAGAGAGAACAAGGGCTCGTTGGAAGGGTCTGCCTCCAAATTATTTTCAGTATTTCTATCACATTTAATGTAAAGTGTTTTGCATTTTACACGTTATCTTTTTGCGTATAATTGCGCAAAAATTATACCATGACCAGCGAGACTAAATTTCCGCTTAGCCTAGCTAAATAGGATCTTAATCAGGCACACCTGTTCGTCAGGGTTTTGGTCGGTTCACAATCATGGCCGAACAAATATGCAATTCAAACTTCAACATTTAATCGACAAAACTTTCCATCGAGTACAGGTAAACATTACAGACTTCAGAAAAGCTCGTGCTCAAACAAAACTCAGTGCGCACGCGCCACACAGATGCACAGGACAACCAATATCTTCGGAACAACATCGTTCTACTATAGTTGCAATTGTACTCTGAAAATTTGTTACAAAGAAATTATTTATCTCTTTAACGTTTAACTTCCTTACCTTCCTAAGTTCCGTGCAATTTATAGAGGTAATTGATAGTCCAAAATTTTGAAGTGAGTAATATATATAGTATCCTCTCTCGCTTTCTAAATCATCAAAAGGAATTGAAAGAACAGATATTAAAATCCTTGCAAGTTTTTGTACCCCTATAACAACAATTTAAGAAACAAAAATCGCACCGACCTGTGACTGGAGGATAAGAAGATCTCCAAACCCTAATCGCTATCAACACTGTGTACTCACTAACATTGACCAATCACAGGGGACTGAGCGTTTCCCTCTACAATACGCCTGCTCCACATGCTACCTAGCAACCTAAACAGTGCCAATTATGCGCATATGTTTATTTAAACCTTCAAGTCTCATCCGTATGACATAGCCACCCTAATTCGGAATTCTGCAATCAGGTAAAATGAGTAGTATATAAAATACAAATGTGGGTCTTCATAGCGAGAAGACCCACTTTTTCAAGGTATCATATGATACCTTTAAGAAGTGAAACCCCAATCCATCGCTAGTCCCTAAATCTAACGAACTAACTCTCAGGCATGCACTTCTGCAGACTTCACAATAAGAACAAGTTCAGCGAATGAAAATAGCAATAATGCAAAGATAAATTTGGCACCGAAGAAACTTCCGTCCATTTCGACGCGAGGTCAAGCAGAGCACTTGCAGTCGAGCTATGTCACGCATAACCAGTATCCAGAAGACTAAATTCCTCTTTGGAGCTTACGAGATTTGAACGGCATCTTCAGACTTTTCTGAAGGTTTCTACGAAAAAAGTACCGAACAATAATTCATCAAACGCTTGAAATAGCTTTCACTTTTTATAATAAAACGAAAGGTCATAGCTAACTATTTTTGATATAACAAGGAATATTCCACGGAAATTCAAGAATCTCGAGAGAAGTTCAAAACGGGCACGCAGATTTAAATACTACCGGTAGGTTCAAATTTCAAAACAACTGGTGACGCGTGACATGGCGGTATAAACGTACTTTTACAGCAAACTCACTTGAAAATTATTTAATCGGTTTCATCATAATTATATATACCGTGGATTTTTTGGCTAAAACTGACTTACGGCTGTCAAGGGCATCCCACGTGACGTTTGCATAACACCTCTCCGTTTTGGGAAGTTGATGTAATGTTATAACTACTCCTGTGGAATCAGTTGGGTTTCCAAAATTGGTGCAACTTGGACACTCTATGCATTCTGGAGATGCAAACGTATCCAAAACGTTATGGTCTGTGACTCAATATGTTGTAAGCGGTCAAAAAATTAAGTATGCTTTATTTCAATTAATTCAGCGGGCAAAGTCCCCGACGGAGTAACCTGCAATCAGGCGTACTTTTCTTTAGACATCCCGTGAGAGGCATCAAGGGATAATAGGGAGAGGACATGATCTCAGAGCACTCGTTGTTCGCTGCTGTTACTTCAATGGGGAGAATTTTTCGGAAGAAAAAAACAGTTTTCTTTGCCAAGTTGAGGCCGGAACGTTTTTCTACGCTAGGACCCAGTACCACTCTGTCAAGGCTGGCGTTTTAACAAATTGTAACTGCACCCGTACTCCGGAGAAATGCGTAGTTAAAAAAAAAAAACAAGCGTAATTGGACGGCCATGACCCGGGGTTTGGGGGCGTGGTTTTCAGAGACTAAGGCGTAAGCAGCTTGTTTTACAATTGCCGTGACAGTATCGTTCACTCACAGGTTTTTGTGTGCCAAAGTTCACCCGGATTTTACTGAGCAGGTTGCATTTAGATGCCAATTTTAGACTGAAAAAACCGCTTGCACTCATCTGTTAGCTTGTCAAAATACGAACTAACTTTCGGTTTGTGAAAAAAATGTTCCAAACCATTCTAACAAGGATTGTGATTTTAGCGTGCTTTACGAGAGTATATCTGAAATTTTCGCCACACCTCTTTCGTGCTCTGTCCGCTTCATGCAGAACAGATCATATTAAATATTCTTTTCAAAATATGGCATTACAAATGAAACGTACTTCATACGACATTATGGCTCGGGATACCTAAAGGCCCACCTTCAACCGACAGGCTTTTCGACCGTTTGTTTTTGTTATGGAAATTTGCATTGCTTATCGTAGCGATCTAATTGGAAGAATCTTAGCTATGGACGGAATTTTTAAAGATGAAAATTGTTCCGCGGCACGCAATGCCTGTCGGTTGAAGGTGGGCCCCTTAATTATTCGTACATACACCCTTTTCCTGTATCACGTATCGTATGGTTGTTCTGAACGCGTCAAGTTTCCAGCGAAATACGTTACGTTTGTTGAGGAGTTATTAGACGCTTCTACAAAAAGTGGAAAAGAAACGTACGCAAAGCAAGTTCTAGATACTGTTATAACAGGAAATCTTTATGGGCGTTTCACTTGCTATCTGCAAGGGCGAATGCAATATCTTCTGCAGAGGACGCCATTCCTTTCATCATAATAATCGAGATTGCTTACGTGGAGCATGGACTTCTAGCTCACTGCGTTATTTTCAACGACTTCAGAAATTGGCCTTTACTGCTAATGCGCGGCGAGTGCAGGTCAAAGGTCATTGTTCTAAGTGCAGACTTAAAAAAATCTCAACGTTTGGAGACCGGGGAGAATGATGACCATGCAGTTATGTTGTCTTTGACTTGCGACTTGTGTTCCTAAATCACAGGCCAAATTTTGTGTCATTTCAATAGAAAATTCTAAACAATTCTTAACGTAACCCTTGAGAGCTGTACGCGTGACGTGATTAGTGTGTTCATACGTCCTGACATTCTTAAGAATATGTCTGGCTTCCCAACACTGCCTTACATGAATAAACAATGTATAAGGTACTCAATATCATTAAACCAAAGTTGGTAAATCGTATTGAACGAGACGTTCGCAAAATTGGCTTTTTATACTCTTTTGGTGCCATTAATTAAATGTTTTAATATCGCCGTCAATGATAGCTGAGTATAAACCGCATGTCACCTCTTTTGATTCTTTTAAAAGATTGCTTGATCTGGTGAGTTCCTAATGAGCCAGGCATTCCTGAAAGCAGAAAAAAAAAAATTCCCTTTGCCAAACGGTTGTATTAATTTGTTGTTGTTTTTTATTATTATTATTATTATTATTATTATCATGGTTGTTTTCTCTCCATTGTTAATTGGGGGAAGGAGGGGTGTGTGTGTGTGTGTGTGTGTGTGGAGGGGGGGGGGGGGGGGTTGTTGAGCGGATACGGGGCTTAAACCTGTGTGGGATATTACAATCACGCAATCGATCAGCGAAATAAACGTTTGCGAACTAAGCGTAAATACCGTTGACGGCAGTTATTTAAAATGAGCCAACCCCATACGTTTCTTTACATAGTAATTTCATTTCCATTGAAATCAATTGGTAACGTCGAAGGTAAAGGTAAAGGTAAAGGTACCACGTTATTTAACGTCGGAAGTTCCTTTACTCTCTAGAGAGTATTCTCCCAGGAAGCCGATGGTGCGCTCATTTTACCCCCCTCTTTCCATCAGTGCTCCGTTTTAAGGGTATTTAAAGCTACTTAGGCTACACTGAAAGGAAAGAAGTCGAAACAAGGATGTCAGATCCGGGGATCGAACTCAGGACCTTATGCACCAAGGCCGCGCACTAACCGACTGTGCAACCCTTGCTCCTCACACAGGAGGCCTTTTATCTCGTTCGTTTGATCTAGGCCCATCAGTCTACGGTATTATTGAAATTTAGAGAACAGTTCCCGCCAAATATTGGCCAATCCCCTTTACCCTGATGACCAAAACGCTTTTGATTGGTCCAAAGCGATTTAAAAAATCGATATTACCGTAAGCTGATACGTTGAATTCCACCGAAGATCGAGACTTCTTGGTTATATGGACTTCTGATTATGTAACGTAACTCAACGAATGAGAGGGCATGACATCGACGAGCGCGTATTCCAAACTTCTTGATTTATTATTAAAAGTGCTTGTTTCGTACAATCTGGTCAATTCTGTTAATTACTTTTTGACCTTACTTTCGTTTCCCTTTACTTCTTTGATTAAAGATCAAGACAACATCATACTCACCCTTCCCAAGACATTTCTCACTGCAAGACTTGAGACTTGACATCTGTTTGAAAATAAAGATATCAGTGACTAGCACTGTCTGTGTAACCATGAACAGTATCGTATCATAGCGTTAGGGATACAGTTAGGAGTACTCTTTGTTCGAGTTGACTCGCAACCAAAGTAGGCAGAAAAGTAGAAACACTCTAAGGGCAACCAGCAGTGGATTTTTTAAGACTGCGTGATGGTGTAACTTTAATGAAATAGAGATTTATCACGGCTTAGATCTTTGGAGGAAGAAGATCTAAGAACTTTCAAGAGGCGATCACAGTTACTGTAGAAATGTGGCTTTTTGATTTCGAACAGAGGTAAGGAGGAACTGAACTCGTTAGGTAATAAATGAAGTGGAACAAGAAGGGTGCAAATCATTTGTGGATTTTAGAATTAGATAGAGTGAAGGACGAAGGAATGAAAGAAGAGCTCAAGAATAAAGATGAAAGGCGACTTAAGCCAATCTTGGAATGGAAGACATAAAAGGAGGCAGCGTGGTCGAGTGGTTAGGACGTTGGGTTTGCATGCGGCTGCTCCGGGTTCAAATCCCGTTCTAACCTCTGGTTAGGATTTGTTTCCGGTTGTCCCGGATTCAACTCTACTATGCTTTGTAAATAGCCAACTGGTTGCCCCCTGCCAGTTGGGGTTCTTAATAACGTTTCTGTTAACTTTGAATTGTTTCTTTCACATTGTTAAAAGTGGGGTGCCTGTAAACTCCCTTGATAGCTAAGTGCACTTCCACTATAAACAAAGCATTATTTATTTATTATTATTATTATTATTTTTATTTAAAAGCAAGGCAATGAACACGTCGGCAGTATCGTTGTTGTGTTACTGGGGTTTGGGGCAGCGGTTGTAATGTGTATGGTGAAAGAAGACTTAAAGGAGTTGGACAGGAAGGCCAGGAAAACGATGACTATGTATGGTGCACTACACCCACAAAGTGATGTCAACCGGATTTATTTGGAAGCAGCCTAATGAGGCGTGATCATGAGAAGTGTGTAAATAGTGAAAAGAACAGCACTGTGTGGAAAACAAGGAACAGGAGTGGTGGAGTAGTGGGGAGTCACATGAGGCGGTAAAGGTATCTGAGCTGGTTAATGCTGAAAGTTTTTTCAAACCTGAGTAATTTAGAAAAGAAGCACAACAAAAAGAAGACAAAGCTTGAAGAGAAAAGAAGATGTACGGACCGTTTCTCAGGGAGTTGGGTGACTCAAATTTTGACAAAGTAAGAAATTTAAACAGACTTAAAACGCAGCACAGAGGCACTGTTTGTGGCTCGGGAGCGCCATAGCTAACAACAGAATAACACTATATAGATCTTGCACATGTTTGTAAACCCCACAGCACTTCCATCAGAGAGGAAGCAATATTGTTTACTGATCCATAGTGATAATTAGTAAATATCCACCACTAGCTACCTCTTCACTTCTGTGAATAGTTGTGTTAGTATATACTAAAACAGTAAGATCATATTGCACAAAAAAATATGATTTTAACTCATTTATTCCTGCAAAGATTACAACATTTTCGGGCGCGAATTCCGCGCGAATTGCTCGGAGTTGAATAGCAAAAGATATCGGGAGTTTGAGTGGCCAATCAGTGCGCGCGTTTAACGCTATCCAGTGTTTTAGCCTATGCTAATAAGTGATATTAAAAATTGTTATTCTGTTATTGTTTCAACACCACTGAGCTTGTGAAACAAATAGGCACATGCAGTCTTCGACTGTCTATTGTTATCTTCTGTTCAAGATCCGAAACGAAGTGGTGTCAGAGACGGTGAAGGCTGTGCTATCAATAAAGGTACACTTTTTAAAATAAGGACTTCCGTTTTGACAGTTTTGACCTCCACTTGTCAAAACGGGTCGGACAAGCATTTTTCTATCTTAGCGATACTATTGTTGGTTTAAAGGCACGTGATCGATAGCCATGTTTTACAAAGAAAACAAAAGAAAACGCTTGCATAATAGTAGAGTTCAATTGCCGGGGGATTGGGTGGGGACACAAATATGGCCACCGTTTCTTTGTTTAGGTGCACAAATATGGCGGCCGTGACGTCATGTAAAAAGCGAGAATTGGTCAACTTCAGGTTGTTTTCATCAGCAAGGAAATAAAATTGCATTATGAAATCTTAGAGTGCAGTGTAAAGTAAATACAAGATGTGTCAAGCCTATTGAGCAGAATGTCATGATCGACAGTGTAAAAAGCAGCAGAGAGATCCAGTAACAGAAGCATAATACAGTGACGATTATCAGTAGCAAGTAAAATATTATTCGCTTCTGAACACGGACAAGGGCAGTCTCGCAGCGGTGAAATGATTTATAGGCTGATTGTTACGGCTCGGTTAGTTTGTTATACTCACTCTAATTTTAAACACGTATTGCTACAAATTTCTCGATTATTTTTATAGGCAACTTTCAGGCTCGACGGATGGGTCTAAAGTTACTAAACACGTCGCGATCCAAATTATGTTGCTTAAGTAATGGTGATTGCACAGCAGTTTTGAGAGAGGTAGATAAGAATACGTAAACAGATTCCAGCTAAGTTTACCATCCGGCAGATTGTTGGTAAGCACAAGTCGCCGTTTTTCTTTCAATAGCAAAGCGGATAGGGATCTAAACTGCAAGATTTCCCCACAAGAGCACGAGTGAGTTTAGATAGTTCAGCAATCTAGCTAAAGGAAATAAAGTTTCGTACCAGTAGACCTCAGCAGTCACTTAGTATCAGTGGCCGCTGTAAAGATATTGAGTGGGTTCATAGTAAGTCCTTTGGTACTGGTTTCAAGCTTTAGGCTTTCACACTTCTTTTTATTTATTTATTTATTTATTTATTTATTTATTTATTTACTACTGCTCTTTACATACACTACTAACTGTTACATACAATACCAACATTACTTACACTACTATTACCTCTTGCAATACTACTACCTATTTACATTACTTACAACACTTACATCACTAAGGACATTACTTAAAGTACAATCGTTACATACATTAAGATTACAAATACTACAAATATTACAGATACTTTCGCTTTCAACAAGGTTTTTTTTAAAATAAATATAAATATTTCAATACCTACATAAGTTTGACAAGAATTGCTTCCCATCTTTTCCTGAAACTTGCAAACGTCCCATTTTTATTTGCTATATATTTCTCGGTTCCAAACTTAATTTTAACTTTTTTTTGAAAGATATTATAAAATCAGGGTAAATGCCAGCTTTTCTACATTCCCAAATACACAGTTTTCCGAGAATTATAAGATAGTTTATAATATCAGTTTAGAAGCTCAAGTATAATATCTTTTAAAGTCACAGTCATGCTTTCCTTAACAAGTTCAAACCACCAAGAAGAGGATGTTTTCCAAAAAAATTGCGCATGGGAGCATTCAAAAAAGAGGTGATACAACTCTTCCTTTGAAGAGCCACAGAAGGTGCATTTATCACTCAACGACAAATCTATTTTGAAAAGTTTTGAATTTGTATACAATATATAATTAAGCACTCTATATTGGAAGGACCAAATATACGTTTCACTGGCAACGGTTTGTGGAAGTGAGTATATTTCCTCCAAAGAATTTGAGATGTCAAAATCCGAGATTAGTTTCTTAACATATTAGGCAATTTAGCCTTAGCTGTTATTAATAATTTATAAAAATGCTTACACTTAGCCATGTAAACGTCGAATTGTATATCATTATGTTTAAAATTTACCGAGTCCATTTCAGGTAACAATTCACACGACCTGAGTTCTTTCGGAACTGAACTCTTAAACTTGTCCATGTCAGGAAATCTGTTTTAAGACCCTTTTGTCTATAAAAATCCTAAGACTGCTTATTGTCGGATTCAAATATCAAGTCACATATGTAAACAATCCCGTTTTCATAGTACAATTTATAAAAGACTGATCTATTGTCTATTCTAATGTCCTTATGGTTCCAAATAATTCTTTGTGCATAATTGATATCGGAAAATGTATTTCTAAAATGGCTTTCACACTTCGACATGTGCTTCTTGTTCAAAACTGTGCGCAAGCGCGAGGTCCGCTAAAATTACCGCGCGAGCGCTGGGCATGATAACATGACACCCGCAACCAAGTTTTTAGACTACCACAAGGTCAGCTTTTTATGGTCGATGGAATGACATGCGCTTGTTTTCTTCCAACCCAGAAGGCACGTGTATTTAAATGGCCTCAGTCGGTGCTTTTAATTCATTATTCGTATCAGCCTAGTGCAAACAAGTACTGGGAGTTGCTAATTGGGACCAAAATTAGGTAGGGGACTGGGTAATGGACCCTCAACTGAGGGTGAAAGTATCCAGACGGTAGAAGAATTCAGGCATCACAGGAGAAACACGTTCGCCTCTGATGTTAGTGTTTTGACCTCACAAAAGGTGACAAATTTATTAGCAAGATCTTCGGCAGAGGAACAAGCTGGAAAACATTTCTTACTGTGAAGAAAACCCAGCTTCCTCTTCGCGTCGCCAAAGCTATGGTGTTGTTTTAAGTGATTACGCAGCATTAACTCAATAAAGCCCATATAAAATACCAAGCGTCGTATTTTCTAGTACTGTCTGCCTTGAAACTACGTTGAAACTATGTTGTACATGTCAGTACAAAATAACCATTTATTTATTTATTATTATTTTTTAATTTAATCATATTAACCATTGTTTGCCCCAAACGCACCTTGGCTTATCAAGGGGGCTCACAATAATGCAGTAATCAGGCTTACACTCAAAACACACAGACACACAACACACAAGATTACAACAAAAAAATTGACATCACTAAAGATATATTTTTTTAACAAACAGACAGTGGCCAACGAAAAGCAATTTGTACTAATTAAAAGTTACATGACTAGAAATATATTAATTCAACAGTCAAACAGTGGCAATCGAAAAGCGATTAGTATTGATTATAAAACTCTGGACTTCACGAAATAAAGCACAGTTGATATCATAATTTACAGATTTAACGCCGTACAATAAAAAAATAAATTTTCCTAGAATCGCTGCTCGATGACCATGTTTCACCGAGAATACTAGCAGCAGAGGTAAGGAGGGCATTACGTTGAGCGGCATACCTGGGGAAAACCAAAAAGAAGTGTTTCACCGATTCAGATTCAAGACTGCACTCGCAAATAGGCGATGCACAACGGTAAATTTTAAACAAATATTCTCTTAGACAAGAGAAACCAAGTCTAAGGCGGGTGTGATCAATAGATGCCCTCCTTGAAAAAGAAAAATCAAATAACTTATTATAAATATGGGGAAAGAGAGTTGACCTTAATTTAGCTTTAAAAGTGGGAAGAGATACAGAGTTTCGAACATCTAGGTCCAGAGAATTCCAGCCAGTGATAGCGGATGGAAAGAAAGACTTTTGAAAGCCAAAAGTTCTACATGAAAATTGTGTTAAGTTTTCCCTTGACCTAAGACGATAATATGTACGGTCACTAGATAGTTTTGGACGTAGCTCACTTAAATAGTAAGGTGCAAGATTCTTTACAATTTTGTAAAATTGGCTTAGCTGATGTCATTTCCTTCTGCTACTCAGAGACTCCCCGGCAAGTTCCTTGTATATCCTTTCAGAACGGGTTCCTTTAATGGCTCCTGTTACCAACCTTGCAGCTTCATATTGAACGCTATCAAGTAGAGTTGAGTCGCAATCATAACAGTTGTTCCAAATAACATTTCCATATTCCATAAGTGGTCTGATTAGACTCTTATACAAGGATGTTGATGTGGAACGGTCAACTCGGTATTTGACAAATTTTAACAGGTTAAGTCGCTTTGAAGCTTTCTCAAACACCTGAACTATATGATTTCTCCACGACATGCTACTCTGCAAAGTTAAACTCAAGTGAGTATGAGACTCAGCATCTTTGACGACATTGGAGTTGAGAAATAGAGGAGGGTGAACTTGTTCATTACGCTTCAGAGAAAATACAACATCACGAGATTTAACAGGATTTATGGTTACCAACCAATTATCAGCCGAAACAGCAATCTTATTTAAATCAGAATGAAGACGATCAGCTGATACAGCGGGGTCGTCAACAATTTCAAGTAGTGTAGTATTATCGGCATAGATCAACGGAAGGGAGGCAAGATCATCTAGCAGTGTACGATAATTTCTGGTTAATTTTAGTTAAATCTTTATTGATATAAAATCCCGATCCCCTAAGATTCTTTCTGTCCCGTAATATTGAAAGTTTATCTTTGTGGGTTTTCAATCTAACCTAACGATGATGGCTCTGTTCGTTCCTTCCACTTTCTTACCTACTCGATGAGCTCTGTCAACTATTTCATCGTTTACGTCCAAACCAATTTTCTCCCTGCATAGATTCACAAACTTCTCTGCACAATTTTCTTCTTCTTCTTCTTCTTCTTCTTCTTCTTCTTCTTCTTCTTCTCCTTCGACAAAGCCCGTAACCCTCACATTTTGATGACGAGAAAACTGTTCATTCTCGTTTGCCTTCGCGGCCACCTTCTCGATGGTGTCTTCCAAGGTTTTCACTTTCCCCTCCAGAGCAGCAATTGCAGCTTTCAAATCTTTCACAATACTCTCCATAGCTTGGCCCACAGCTTCTTTAACAGCTTTTGCAATAATATCCGTAAAGTCCTGGGAGGTCAAGTAACTCTTCATTGCTTCGGCGACTTCAACTTTCATGCCCGCGTTCGTCATGGCCTTGCTCAAACCAGCAAATCTTAAATCGTCAATTCATCGGACAAGTCACGTTTAAAACACTTTTAAAACGTTGCCCAAGTACTAACCGTGCCTTCAGAAGACAATTTACATCGAGATAAGCAACTAAACAAGTAAAATCAAGAGCTAAGAGAGAAAAAAAAAAAACAGAGAGATGTAGAAGACACGTGTACCTCCGTTGTAGTAAGTTTAAGAAAATCACCATTTTGAACAGATGTTTCTTATTTCTTTGGCGATCAAATGGCATTTAATTAAACAGTGTGGACAAGATTTCTCGTTATGCAGCGTCAGAGATTTGTGATAGAGCTCATTGGGAGAGGAGAAGACGTTTATGACGATATCAGACAGTTCAGTTTTCTTAAATCTTAAATAAGATGGGAATTATTAATAGTAATCCCCTTTGATTCTGACGCCATTCAAGGTAAAGCTAAGCTCACTCAAACAATAGCGATGGATAACTATTAAAGTTCAAAGAAATTGAGATTTCCAAGTGTGGAGCTTTGACATCATTCCACATGACGTATATTGCGGATGAGTCTCTCTTATCAGCATTTTTATCATTCAACATCGTTACTGTGTGGGGATTGTTAACGCTTCCTTTCCTCCAAATAGAATTTGACTTACATCATATATGCAGAAATGTTTATTTTACTCTGGTAATAAACATAGCAAATCATCGGTAATGGATAAATAAGTTATTTTACTCAGTGACCAAAGAGACAAAATGATTCCTTGCGTATAGTTGTAGGTGTTTTAAAAACAGTAATCGGGATCGGTGATGATAACAATCACGAATCGCACGCAGTTGATGATGACATTGTCTGGCAAACACACAGAGTCTACAATTTTTTTAAATACATTTTGAGGAGATGACAAATCGGGCTTTAGTTTTCAACAGTTAAACTGATTGTTATTACTGGATATTACTTAGCCGGCGACAAGATAATGTGTATGAAGGCAATCATATATCTGCCATAATCAAATCAAGTCGCGCCTTCGAAGACGTCCTTTTTTCTTTTCAAGAACTTCGATTCTTTTCATTAGTATCCAATATTTAGTCAGGGTTTTAAGAATGGAAGCCATAATAAAATAATTTTGGAGGTCAGTGTGTAATCAGGTAGCCTTGTAGTCTGATAACCATTAGCAGTGCGTTGCGATCAAAGTCACATTAGTGACCACATCGTGGAGCAAACGAGAGAATACGTCATTACTTAAGTTGTTATAGCTTATTGCGTTCTGCTTTTTCATCTCTCTCTAAGATTCTACAAACGCCAAAGTGTGACAGTGGATTCGACAACAAGAATCATAAGTTAATGCCCATTAGCGTTAAATTAGATCCAGCTGTTGCCTGAGCTATGGATAAATCTTGCCCATAATGAATTAGATAGATTCCATTATCGTAGTCGTTTAAAAGGAGAAAATGAGTGCTTGCAGAGCACTATTTGAGGCGGATTCAGTAAATGAATGGTCCCAGCTTACCGTCCCCGAAAGGAATAACTTACCTCAGTAATTTCTATCATTGACTTCCGTGCATCTATGGCTGCTGAGCACTTTTGCAGACACTGATTTACCGATGTTGGATATTGCTGAAAGCCTTGCTTCTTGCCGCTTACAACGACAGCAGAGCTGCGAAGGTGTGGAGCTTCAAAGGATAGGAAAACATACCCAAGGAAAATGTGATAGAAGTAAGATCGCTGCATGATCGTTGCTTGGTGAATTAAGAAAACAATTTTCACCCTGCCGATAACAGCACCAACCAAACCGCAAATATTTATTATTTTACATAAGTCACACTTGTTTACTTCGATTACGTTATTTAGCACGTAAACCCATGACGCGTGACATTTATCACGAGGTTGCCCATTTACCGAGTTAGGATTTCGAGTTGGATTTTCGATTTTCGAGTTGGTTTGGATCTCTAAGACGAATTCTTCAGATCTGGTTTCTCTTTGGAATAAAAGACATCTTCCCAACTTCTAGTAAGTTTTTCTTTCCCCTGAATGGGAATCCCATTTATGTCGAGCCAGTTTCATAGATTTAGGATGGAAGCTGATACTGTTCGACTCTTTGTTACTTTCTCGCAGGGCCCTAAACAAGAGCAGAAAATTATTGAAGGCCAATTAATTTACAAAACCGAGAAAACTGTAGTCGAAGAAAAACAAAAAGAAATTGGATTCCCAATCAGGAGGGAGCAACTTCACAACCCCTGGAACAGAAGGTCTACTGGTCACCGAGAGAAACGGTAAACCAATATGAGTTACTCGCCACCAATTGGAATTTAAAGTATAAAGAAACCAAACAGGATAATCAGATCCAAGAAACTGGTCGACTTGTGATATATGGCATAGGACGTCTTCTATGCACACAAGTTCCTTCTTTTAAAAAGAGAGAAGAGAAAAAATGTATTTCCAGTCACCAAGAATCAACAGCTCCGGGCATTATTGCTGGACAGAACTATTCCCACAGGTCCATTTTCTTTCTTCTAGCAAAGAAGGTGATCATGTTGCAAAGGCTCACTCGCCACGCAGGTCTAAACGCCACATAGATTCGCTCTGACGAAGGGCTAACGCTCGAAACGTCAGCTTTTAGAATCTCTGTACGGTGGCCAATTTACATTATCAACTCCGTTGATAAAACCAAATTTTTGTATACTACTTCCCCACCGACGCAGCACCACAGTTTCTTTAGAAACTACCCCTTTATTCCCCACAGAGTTCTCTCTCTTTTTACCAAGGAAGGTTAAAATGTTGCCTACCTCACTTGCCACACAGGACTGATCGCCACACCGGACAATTTTTCTCACAGGTCTATGTTGTCACAGGTTTATTTGCCACATAGGACCATTGTATGCTTTGTTACCACACAGGATTTTTTATTTTTTTTTCGCCAGAGAAGATGAAAAAATGCCACACCAGTCTATTTCCCACAGGAGCTCTCGGTCTCTCTTCTTTTGTTTTTTTTTGGTTCAAGATCCAATTTTCCCTTTTTACCAATAAGGCAAAAAATTGTTGCATACCTCTCCTGCCGCACACGACTATAATCGCCACACAGGACCATTTTTCGCACTGGTCTATTTTGTCACAGGTTTATTTGCCACATCGGACCATAGTATGCACTGTTACCACACAGGTCTACCCTTTTATTCTAAGATAGCAAGGTCAAATTATTGCATGCCATAACGCAAATATGAAATTACAATAACACTGAGTTGCATTCATCAAAGACGATATAACGCTAACGAGCTACAAAAGGTAAGAAGAAACTCGAGAACAACAGAAAACTACTATCGCCATGAGAGCCAAACCAACTGTGACGGCCAAATAAAATCGATACGAAACACGTGAACTAAAACCCAACTAAAAAAGCAAGCTAGAGATTGAAATTCGGAGTTACTAGTTACCTCAGGCGCTGCGTTCTGGGCCACGTTGTTGGCCGCAGCGGGAGGCCAGTTTTCTATTTGAGCTACTGGAACTGCAGGGACAGTCTCCTAAACTGGTAGCACCGGAGGTGGTGCTGCTGGAGCCGGAATGATATTAAAAACATCTAACACTTGGCCTGGCGCCGGAAGAGCGAGCACGGCAAGATTTCCGAACAGGTCCCTACTTCATTATGCATACACTCCTTTGTTTCAAGAAAACAATAGCGATAACAATAGACGTCCTTTGGGACTCTGGCGCTTTGTTTTAGAGTTTTTTTTTGTTAGTCTATATGGACTTAAAAAAAGCCGCTCGAACTTCTGTCTGAAATACGGAAAATCGAACAGTTTTTCCTGCAAATTTCGGCACTTTTCCTGCAATTTTACCCATTTTTCAGTTTTAGAATAAGCGCAAGAAGTGGAGTCTCAAGCAATCGTTGTAATAGGGTTCAGATTCGCAAACATAGCAAACAAACCAAATAAAAGTACTGTCATAAGAAATTTAATGGCTACCTGCTTTTTTTTATCGTGAAATTGTTCTTCCTGTCTGCTTAAAAATTCGCCGAGACACTGCAAAGTGTATATTTTCTTCCTTTCCTATATTCAGGATCACGAACGGTGCATTTAGTGGGATTTTGCGATTTATCGCTCTTTGCAGAGATCGGCAATATGCTTAAAGGTAATTCCAAGTAAATAACTTTGGTAGAGATCCATGGATGTTCCCGTACGAGGCATACTTCGTTTCACTCCCTATCATGTCTTTTCAATGCCCTGCTGTGTGCTGTGTTTGTCTGGGTCGACGAAGTTTAGGCGATGGTTAACTGTGAGATGATGTTAGCCCTTGTCTTGTAGGCAGTTGTAAACTTTCCGGCCACAGGTAGCTAGGGCTAATAGTTTTTCAAGGAACGTTTACGGTCAGAAAATTAATATGTGTTCTGGCGGATTGAAGGCTATCCATTGCAGTTTTTTCTTGAGCATCACGAAACAGATCCATCTCCCGATGCGGCACTTTGTCCAACTGACTGCCTTTTCACACAGGTTTTGGACACGGAAGACGAAAGTAAATTGTTTTCTTTGCACCACTCTATGCACAAGTCTGGAAAGGCTATAAAGCAGGGACAATTTCCGGAGTAACTGCAGAATACCCTGCCATTTTGAAGCTGCACCTCTGAAAAGGCTGGATACGCGGATACGCAGTCGAAAGTACCACCCCTCCCCAAGTAAACTTCTAAGTAGTATGTTGTCAAGTGGATACGCGGATACGCAGGGGAAAATACCACTCCTCCCCAAGTAAACTTCTTGGTATATTGTGAAGTGGATACGCGGATACGCGGATACGCAGTCGAAAATACCACCCCTCCCCAATTAAACGTCTAGGTATGTTGTGAAGTGGATACGCAGTCGAAAATACCACCCCTCCCCAATTAAACGTCTAGGTATGTTGTGAAGTGGATACGCGGCTACGCGGATACGCAGTCGAAAGTACCACCACTCCCCAAGTAAACTTCTAGGTATATTGTGAAGTGGATACGTGGATACGCAGTCGAAAGTACCACCCCTCCCCAAGTAAACTTCTAAGTAGTACGTTGTGAAGTGGATACGCGGATACGCGGATACGCAGTCGAAAATACCACCCCTCCCTAAGTAAACTTCTAAATATATTGAGAGAACCAAACCGCAAAATTTCGCAAGAGTGCTTTGGCCTAATCACTGAAACGAGCGCTTAGGCTTAATCAGTAAACGAGTGCTTTCTTATGGAACGCCAACACTGTCTTATGTCAACCTCTTTAATTATATGTGGTGCATTTTACGTTATATGCCGTGCATTTTACATAATATGCGGTGCCTTTCACAATATACGCACTGCTTTTCTTATTATATGCGGTACTTTCGTCATTATATGTGGTACTTTTCTAATGATATGCAGTGCTTTCGTCGTTCTATGTGGTGGTTGTGTCATTATATGAAGTAGTTTTGACATTATATGCGGTGCTTTGTTTGTCATCATTATATGAGGTGCTTTTGTCGTTATATGCGGTGCGTTCTTCATTATGAGGTGATGATTCCCCGGGGTCTGGGTAGGAGCTTGTGAAAAATCCACAATGCCATGGGCACCGGTATCGAGGATCCGCCATTTTGTTTCCTTTCTTGCTTCTGTCGTGTTCTCTTGCCTAAAGGCCTAATCACTGAAGCGAGTGTTTACTAGGCTTAATCAGTAAACGAATGCTTTCTTCTTCACACGATCTCGTGAAAAGTGCAGTTAACTGAACAGCAAAATGAAAGCTAAAATTTTACGAGAATGCTAAGGCCTAATCACCGAAACGATCGCTTAGGCTTAATCAGTAAACGAGTGCTTTCTTCTTCACACGATCTCGTGAGAGTGCTTATTCAAAAAAATGAGCAAGTCGTAGCAAAAAAGGAGAAATGTGTAAACTGAAACTTTATATATGAAGCTTTAAACCAAGGTACTTATCGAATAATTCTATAATTGTATTTGTAAAGTATAGCAACCACATCGGAAATTCGGAAGAAGTTAGCTTGACGTTGAACTTCACATTTGAAAAATTGTTTGTTCAAGAACAAGTTCAACAAATGCAAAATGATTGTTCCTTTTAAGCGGTCCTGGTTAAGCGATAACAAATTCGATAAAATTACCCGAGGTTGGATTATTGTCTGCTTGTGTCGGGTGAGTGGTTTAAAGAACGAGGTATATTACATGTATATCATGGCTTGCTGTCTTGATGCTTGGCTGAAGCATGATTATCGCGGGATTGTTACTCAGTTATTTAGCTATAGTTGAAATTTGCCTGATATTTTGATCACAATGTTTGCTGGTCTCGATCCATGCTTTAAGGAACGAAGAACATAATATTTGTAGCTTGCTTTTCTCGGGAACTTTGAATTTTGCATATACGACAGAGCATTTTGAAGTAAATATCATTTTCAAAGTGTGAATTAGCAACTTGACACGTTATCTCAGTGGTAAAGAACAGGGACAAGTAATCCAGAGGTTTACAGTGGGTGGGAGTTCAAGGCAAGCTGCCAGTGACATATCATGGGATAAAATGGTAGAAAAAGCCTAGCGGGGTCTGGAAATAAGAACAAGACGAAGGGATAGAAAAAGGAAAGCTGGGAAAAAAAAGAGTAACGGTGTGGACGATGAAGGGAAAGAAGAGAGAGAGGGAGGGAGAGGAAAAATGAGATCCGTTTTTATTCATACCGTAAGTACAAATTAACCATGTATATATTCGGTTCTCTTGGGTGTACGTATTGTTCTACAAAACAATAGCGCGAATGAATAATTAATTTATTCTGCATGCATAATGAAGTAGGGACCTGTGCGGAAATCATTTCGCGAGCACTTATTCAGCTATGAAGAAATGAAACGAGTTTTTGGAGTGCCAGCTAAGCAGCAAGATCTAATCCAAACGGCGGTCTAGAGTACAGAGTACGGGGTGGGACCAATGTCGTAATTTATATTCATAATCTTCATATTCCCAGGGCATATTATTATTATTATATGCAAATGACTTTGCATAGTATAATAAAAGTTAATAAAGGGTGTTTTTTTTCTTATTTGCTCTCGGAACGGTTCAAGCATGACTGTCGTTTTAATTGCAATTTAAATGTAGGTGAAAGGAAAGCGCGTGCCAGACACAAGCAAGGGTGCTTACATTGATTTCTCTGTCTTATACGTATATCTGAGGATTGAACTAATCAATAAGACATAACTTCTTCTGTGACTCTGAGTTAAGGCAACATAAAAGCACAATTATTTTGCGACTGTAACTCGTTAATTCAAGTCTGGCACTGAATCTCAATGTTATTTATCCGTGGATTCTTTTTTCTTTGTGACCTTTCAAATAAATCAATCATATTCATAAATAAAAGTGTAAGGACCTTGCGTAAATTTTGACAACAGGAAGATCAAAAGAAGACGCGAAACTTGTTTTAATAACGAGGCAGTTATTTTAAAAGCATCAGAAGAGCTGTGTATTTTTCGTCACTTCGATTACTTACATATCATAAACTTCTGTAAATGCATACTGCAATCATTGTTTCGTAGGCGTATTTCATTCTATGATTGACATTTATTTTTCTGCTTGACACCTGGACCAAGACACGTCAACTCACTTGACAAACTGAAAACGCCAAGAAACAATCAATCGAAGCGTAAAATATCCTTATGCTATATTTGAGTTCGGTTCACTCTGGGTTGGGCTTTCCAAACGTGTCTTCCTTGTTCATACCGGGCTACATTTAATGTCCGCATAATATCTAGTTTCCGGGGCCAAAAATATTGTCTTACAATGAAACATTCTCTGTCCTTGTCACAAGTTATCAATATTAAAATGCAAAATCTTCAAATTCAGGACGTCATGTTGAATAAATAATATATTTAAACAGGGATTGGGCAAAAGCTTAAAGATAACAAAAAAAAAAACCACTGTACACGCGCTCGTGTTTCAAAATATCGATCAAGCACCTGCACTAATAATGCAAACGGCAAGAACCTTTTCCCTTTGTGTTATTAACTCATTTTTTGCCTTTTCTGGGAGCGTAGTAAATATTCTTGTAACTGACGTAATTCTAAGGGATGGAGAGCTTCAAAAGGGCCTGAATTTGTTGATCGTGTCTCTGACCTTAGCGAACTTAATCAACTGTCTTTTTGCTCAACCAATATACGTCTACTATCTTTGGAAAGGAACTACTAGCAGAAGTTTCCTCGTAACTTTCGAAATCGTAGCGTTTGTCGGTCTCCACGCAGTACTTTGTAACCTCATTACCATAACATACCACAGAATGAGGGCTTTGTCGCAACCCTTTCATCATCTTTTGCAATTATCACGTAAGAAAATTTCAATCTGGATAGTTTCGACATGGATTGCTGCTGTTATTATTGGCGTGGTCTTTGTGCCGTCTCTTCCTGGAGAAGCAGGCGAAGCATACTTTCACTCAGCAATGATGATTTTCTTGATACTTACTTATTTGAGGATCATGTGGATATCCAAGCGAAAACATAGTCAGATCGCGGAGCAGGTGGGGTCAGTAAATTATCAGTTCCAGGCAGCCACCATGCAGCAAGAGAGCGCTGCCGCTGTGACATCCGCCATCCTTGTGGGGACAACATTGCTGTGTTTCTTACCCGATGTTTTGCTTGACATTGTGAGTCCAAAGGATGCAAGGGACAACAGGAGAATTTGGACTTACACCCTGCTGTTTTCTTGCTCAACACTGTCTCCTTGTATTGTTATTTGGCGCAGTCAACAACTGAGAAGGGCGATTAGAAGCAGGATCACTTTATTAGGGAACTGACGCAAGGAAGATAGCGACAATAACACGACCCAACCACAAAAAGGGTATAATCGTAATCATTATCACTATCATGATTATTATTATTATTATTATTATAAATTTTGATAGTAGAACATTTTGAGGTCGTCCATTGTAAAACAGCAATACGAATCAATCGACCAAATTTGAAGTCGTGTCGAGAACATGAGCACACGACTCTCATTTCTTAATTGCTTTTGCCCTTTATACAGCGAGTTGGATTAAGAAGACAACTAATGCAAATCTTAGATTCAAAACGACATGAAACAATTATAGCTTCGTTTTGCCTGTGATGCGAACCGGTTTCATTTGCGAACGACTATCTCAGTCGTAGCTGTACTTGGCTCTTGGATTTAAATTTAAAAAGAAAAAAAGACCAGTTAAAATTTGACTGTGAGACAAATCGCGTTTCACAAGAAGCAAATTTGGCAATTTGGTCAATGAAAAGAAGAGGAAGATACCCTAACCCGCCGGTCAATGGTGTAATTTTGATTTTTGGTCAAAACATTTATTTAGTTTAGCAAGTATTATCAACATTAGTCTCTTCACTGATTGAACACAATCAAATGATAGAAATTCAGGTTAATATTTCGTATTTATTCGTACCTGCCTTGATGGTCCTCTCCCTGGGCACATTGTGTGCAATGGCTTCAGTTCTATTTAAGGCCTGAAGCATTTTATTGGATTTAAAAGTTGGCATTCTCAAACCTTAGCTCGTGAGGCCGTTTATTGGAAGCAAGAATTTAAATAAACACAAAGGATGAAGCCCAACTGGAACAAGGCAAACAGCAGCTGGTTGTTTACAAAGCCATAAAGAACAATTTGCATTCGGTACCGCTCACGACAAACCCATTTGATAGCCGATGCAGGATTTCTGCCCCAAAGAATCCGCATGAAAAATACGCCTCCATACCTTGACCCTGAAAATAATGGTAGTGACGTGGTGAATAAATAACTACCAATCTCGCAAAATGTATCTCGTCATCACAGTTCTCTACCACTTCTCATATAGCTTCTGTGGCAACAGAAAACCCGTCGCAGATCATTAAAGTGTTGACTTCTTACATTTTCCATTTTAGGAGGCCTTTACCCAGGTTTCTTTGGTGACTACTTGCTCAGTAAAAGATAACTTATATTCAGAGAGTATTAAGATGATTGACAATGAGGGTGATCTTACCTAAAAAATTATCGACAAAAGGAATGTATACCAAGAAAAATATTTATTCTGCATCTGCGTGTTTCAGCAGCGAGACTTCAGTTCATTTCCTCAGTTCTGAGTCTAAACTCGAAGAGGAAAAAAATATCAGAAGCTCTGTCAAACTCGAGGGATCACTTAAAAGACTTTCGTGGTGGATGCTTAGTAATTACCGAAAAGTTCCCAACAACAACAACCCCTCCCCTCAAAAGAAAAAAAAAAAACAGGTTACAGCAGGGATACTGGGCAGCCAGCTACAAGAAAAATATATTTATTATATTTCTAAGGTCGTAATAAGGCGCTCAGGGAAAGGAAACTAGTCGAATTCCAGCGGAACGTTCAACTGCCACAAATTATTGGCTTGCGTAAAAATATTTTGAAATAGTTGCTTACAAGATACAAACAGTTTCACAAGATGATTGTGCGTAATCAGCATTGAAAAATCGCATCAAAAGTTCAACTTAAGCGGACCGTACAGCGGGCTACACTTTAGCATACGGCCCGCATTACTGTCTGAGAGCCATATCGCCATGTGGGGTTATCGACTGTTCTTGAGATCGAGTGAGTTAATTAATTTAAAATGTAAGATTGTGAGGAGCTCGGAGACGGTCATCCACTTACCTATTTTGTGTCACCAGCCCTGTTGCTCGTTGGAGCACGTTTTTCTTCTTTCGAAGAGAGAGGCGTCTTTTTCTCCCTCCTAAGTGCCTTAACTGCCAAAATTCCAGTGTGATCAAAATCGGCCGTTCTATAGACTTGATTGAGTAGAAAATCACATATCCAGTAGATCTCCATACTCTCCCTTTCCTTTTGATTTTTTCCTCTGTGTATATTTATAAAATAATTATGATAGTACGCGCACTCTCATTGGCCAATAGCTGTGTTTAGATGAGAGTATTCTCGACAGTCATGCAAACCCTCGATTGAGTTTCGGGTTTGCATAGCTGTCTCGAATTCTCCCAACTCCCCCTCGTGTTTGGATAAGGCTAAAGTTAAAGTTAAAGTTAAAGTTAAACACGGAAAACGTCCTCTATTGCTTAAATGGATCGTAGCTTTACAAATGAAAGCTGCATGCGATTCAGAATTTCTTGAAGGAGACAAACATGTTCAAACAAGTTTCAATAAGGGTAAGAGGTACCAACTCAGTAGACTGTTACCAGCCCCTTTCTGGATAGGCGAGTGGTTGGGAAATTAGCCAAGCGAAAAAGGCCGAAAACTGGAGCAAACGAGTATTAACTATTATAGTTTATTTCTAATTTTCTTTGAATTTACTATTCTCGTTAATTTAGTCCCCCGACTTGTGGTAGCAGAGAAAATATGGAAAATTAAAGAGATAGCCAGAATATTTGATTTTCCCAATATTTAATTTGGGATGTCCCTGGGCCCCTGAAAAAGGAGTCGGTTTCCCAAAACGTTCGGAACTTTACGATGTCACGTGAATTCATGCGTTGGCACTCAGCAACAATGTGTTGTGCCAGGAGCCCATTAGTAGGAGCCTCCATATGCAGTAGATCTTTGAGTCAACCTTTACGCGTATCTTTCTATTTTTAGAACGAACCCTTGAGCAGGAGACTCGCATTTACATAAATTTACATCATTTTGCACGATTTAAATACAGTTTTACTGCTTTATTTGTCTTCGTTAGACAATGACTTTACTCTGATTGGCCTTTTAAAACAGTGCATGCAGAGCCGAGGAACTCGTGGCGTTCTAAAAATAGAAAGATACGGGCAAAGGTTGAATCATAGGGCTTGTATGAGAGAGGCAAGCTCCTACTCATGGGCTCCTGGTTGTGCGCTATCGCCTCGAGGGTAACGCGAACGTCTTGGGGAACCATCATCACGTTTGTAATCATACGTTAACAGAGGACAAAATACCGGTTTTAAGCCATGAAAATTTTATGTTCTTGACTTTTACCCACAGGAAGATCGCATTAACCCATTCAAAAACCACGGTTTTAAAAGCGAAACGATTTTAAAATCAATGTTTCACTCGTTCGCTGCGCTAACTCGTGAAATATTTTTCAACACTCGAAGAGAAATTTCGTATCTCCGCGCGGCCATGTAATATCCTGTATATGTGCAACCTTAAATGGAATTCTCATCTCGAGGACATTACTATGAGAAAGCAAACAAAAATTATTAAACGTAATGATGCCTCATCGAGATCATTGGTCAGGGTATATATTCGACCTTAGGATGTGCCTGTTTGTTGGAATATTCCACATGTATTGGCACATACATTAGAAGGCGAAGAGAAAAGAGATTAATTATGAGTATTATATCCCTTTGCATAGCTTTTAAAAGGCCTAGGATGTTTCTGTATAACTGCACATAAAAGATCGCAGAAAATCCATCAATTTTCCTTACCGACAGTCCCTAAGTATTATTTATGATCCAAGAGTGATGTCAGAAGATTTTTGTATGGGGACCGGTACAAGTGTAAAACGCATCGTTCGCAGGAGTTAATTTCATTCAAATTTTGATTGTTTATCGTCTTGATTAATTATAGTATTACACTTACCCGTTAACTTTCATTGTAATAAGGGATTTACATACTTCTCTGGTTATCTTCGCCACTTTTATATTACATGACCTTAATGAATTGGCTTTACAGTAACTCACAGCCACCTTAAACGTTTCCAATTATGAAGATGACTGTAAATCCTCTCCAGAGATATTTTTTAAAACTTTGCAGACAGTTTTCTATTAATCACTTTTCAGCAAATTAAAAATGGGGGTCATCAAGTTCGTTTTTGAGACATAACTGAGCATTTAAAGAGAAAATATAGGGTGTTTTAGATGGCTCTTTTGTCGCCATGTAACCTGTTACGTCACATCGATGAGTGCATCTTGATTAGGAATTATTGGTGTTTGACATGGTACCATAACTTTGCCGTTATGTGAAACAGTTGGTTAGATTCACTAATCCTAAATAGTAACAGTTTGCTGAAATGTTGAAACTGGTCTGAACCTCCTAAAACCGCCTCCGTTAAAAGTAAGTGATCTGAAGTGGAATAAAGCTGTAAGTTTTGCATTCTCCAATGTTTGGGGGTAACCCGGGTTTTTATTTTGTGTATCAGTGTGGTGACGCGGGCCTGTACTGGTCATGACCCTATAAACTATGATCAGATCATCTTGCAAGTCCACGTCAATGGGAGAGTTCTGAATATGGCCACAGTATCCATATCACCAGGTAATTTTATTTGGGAGCTTAAGCACGCGCATTTTTGAGACGCGAACGGCAACCGGAAGTGAGCTGTTTTTCCTTCAAATTTGTCTTCCCACAACCACATTTACATTGCTAAGTATTTTGTCTCCATAAGAGGTGATTGGTATTAAAATCTGGAAGACATCACTGTCCTGGCACACGAAATGTTCTCTTCCGGTTGCCGTTCGCGTCTAAAAAATGCGCGTGATAATGCTCCCTATTACCTTCAAGTCACCCTAGATTTTGTGATTCCCGCTTTTACTGAAAGATTCATCATTTTGAAGATTCGGCTTTGAAAGATTCCCCGTTCCCCGCTCTCCATTCGCTGTTTACTAAATTCCCTATCCCTGTTTTATAAACTGAACAACTAAAGCCATTGAAGGAGCTAGAGGTTCGAAAGGGTTTTCCGCACTACTAGCAATGGGTTTCCGATGGAAAATATTACAACACTCTTTATCCTTACAGTAGGAAAACGTTGGGATATTTAACTAGTACCACATAATAAGGCAATTGTCCTCAACTGTTGCCATGGCAACAGTTCAGCACTGCTAAAAGACCTTCTAAAATACAGTTTTTGGAGAAAATATCCTAAAAACTAATTCGGTGACCTAGTATTTTGTTTCAAATTTAGAAAAGCTCTCATAAAAGACTTAGTTACGTGCAGAAGTTTACTCATTTGAGATCCTGTTTGAGTGGCAGAGCGTATAAGTGCATTGAGGGTTACGCGGTCACTAACGATAACTATCCAAAGGCGTTGCAAGACTTACCAGGTCGTTTTGGGCGGAAGCGTTTGTTAGTGAAATTTGGATGTTCAGGTAAAAGCTGATGGGAAGTCTTTGAGACATTTGTATGATACATTGCGAAACCGAATGAGGAGTTGGGAGTCGCTTGGTCTCAAGCCTGATGACAGCCCCAGCCTATCCATGGTGTTGCTTCCGATTTTTGACAAGAAGCTACCAGGCGACCTCAAAGAGAAATGGGAGTTCGAGCTCACGAAATGTTACGATGATGAAGATGACAAAGAGATCAATATCAAGAAATTCTTTCAATTCCTGGAGGGTCACAAGCTCAGTAAAGAGGCTGGCGATGACACGAAGAGCAGTTCACCAGAAGCCAGAAAACGATTTGGTAGAGAAAAAGGGTCCAGGAGTCCGGATGACGAAGAGTATACTTCCGCGCAAGCCCTAGTCGGATCCTCCGACTTCAAGAAAGTGAGGTGTGGATTTTGTGGGAAGAATCATGAAACTATTAAGTGCCCATCAGCCTTGAACAAGTCACCTGACGAAAGATGGCAAATGCTAATGAGACGCAAAGGTGCTCCAACTTGCTTTAATTGTCTGCAACCAGGTAGCATATCTCATAATTCAAGGGCCTGCAAGGCACCGCGATGTCCCGTTGATGAATGTGGAAGGAAACACCACCAACTTCTACACACCTCAGAAAAGCCGATTGAAAATGAAGGAGTCATTCAAATCGTATCGGGGTTTGTTTGTATATACAAACAGAATTTGCTGCCAACCGCGTGTGCAGGATTAATATATAAAGACAAGGAATTCCCAATTCGTATCCTCCGGGATATTGGATCATAAGAGACATTTCTTAGGAAATCTATTGCTGAGGACTTAAATATGAAGTCTGCGCAAGGATCTCCCGCTACTAGGAACATTAAGGTACTCAGAGGTCAAGAACAGCGAAAGAGAATGAATCGCGTGAGGTTCAAGTGTTGATTAAGCAGTTTCCATTGACGCCTGGACGTTAAGCAGTGTTTGGACCCCTTAACAGCTGTATATGTAGATGTCAGGAAGTGTGCACATCTTAGAAACCTAAAGCTTGCAGACACCTTCCCAAGGAAAGCTGCTCCCGTTGACTTGTTGGTCGGGGCTGAACAATACTACAAGTTAGTCCAAGGAAAAATTAGAGGAGGCTGTCCAGCAACACCGATCGCAGCAAAGTCAAGACTGGGCTTGACTAAGTGGTCCCGTCCCTGGGTCTAGGACAGACGAGAATACAACAACCATGTTGACAGTGACAAGAATAGAAAACCCAAACGATCAACTGAAACGATTCTGGGAACTTGACGCCATTGGAGTGGTAGATCAGCAGAACAACGTCAGGTCCGTTGAAGAGGAAGACGCAGTTAATCAGTTCAACAGTTCCTGTAACTTTGATGGTGATAGATATGAAGTTGGCCTCCCGTGGAAGAAAGACCACCCACCTCTAGTTGATAACTATCAACAATCTTATCTAAGGCTTATCTCCATTGAAAGAAATCTAGTAAAGCATCCGGAGAAGAATAAAATGTATTGTGAAGCAGTAAATCAATACATCAATGATGGTCATGCCCGAGCGATAGTCAAAGAAGACAGCAAAGCGGACAAGATAAGATATCTCCCTCACCATGCAGTGTTCCGAGAAGACAGGACCACCACCAAGTGCCAGGTTGTATTCGATAGTAGTGCCAAAACGGCTGATGGAGTTTCGCTCAATTCATGTCTTCTGAAGGGACCAAAGCTACAACCAGACCTGGGACATGTTATGATCATCTCAGGTGTCATCGGATTGGTCTCATGGCGGATATCAAAAGGATGTTTCTCGAAATCAAACTGAAACAAGAAGATCAAAACAGTCACAGATTTTCCAGCTGACAAGACGCCAGATGTTTATTGTATGACCAGGATAATATTTGGGGACACGCCCTCGCCTTTTTTGTCCATCGTTACAGTGCAGAAACGCGTCCAAGAACACGAGAAAGATTACCCAGTTGCTGTTAAAGAAGTGAAAGAGAACATGTATGTCGATGATATACTCAATAGCGACCCAGACGACGATTGCGCAGTGCAGCTTAAAGACGACCTTTGCAATCTTCTTTCAAAATGGGGATCCCCGTTAACAAAGTGGGCTTCAAATTCTCAGAAGGTGATGGAAGCAACTCCATTACAAGAGAGGGCACCTACACTCATACCAACCGCTGACCCGGAAAAGATGTCAGACTCATTAAAGGCACTAGGTACGTCATGTAATACACGAGATGATGTTTTGACGTTTACAAACGTTTCCAGTATCCTGTCCACCGAGGCAGGTCCTTAGACCAAGAGAAGTTTGATTAGCCTATACTCCAGAATATTCGATCCGATGGGGTTGTTGACTCCGGTCCTGATGGTACCAAAGTTGCTCTTTCAAGAACATTGGGCACGAGGTCATGACTGGGATCAGTCATTGGACTCTGACATCGCCAAAGCATGGGAAACATGGAAGCAGGAACTAGCCGATGTGAGCCACAGCGAAGTTCATTGATGGTTATTGCGTGGTTTGTGATCCGTTGACAAAGTGGAGCTCCATGGATTCGGAGACGCCTGTTAAAGAGCCTATGGATCAGCAGTTTACCTTTGTGTTGAAGACAGAGAAGGCAACAGAGTCTCCAATGTATTTATGGCCAAGTCCAGAGTTGCGCCAGCTACACAAGCTACTTTACCAAGACTAGAACTTCTTGCAGCATCCATAACCGCCAAGCTGCTAAATTACGTCATGGAAGCTCTGCAAATAATGACGGAGGCAGTTTACGCTTGGTCAGGCATTCAGATTGCGCTTGCGTGGATAAAAGGACCTAGTTCCAGGTGGAAAGTTTTCGTAGCAAACAGAGTTCAAGATATTCAACAAAGGGTTGCACCAAGTCAGTGGAGATTCTGCCCAGGAAACCAGAATCCTGCACACTTTCTCACAAGAGGGATTTCAGCATCTCAGCTCAAGGAAAACGAACTTTGGTGAAATGTTGCTCAATGGTTAACGCAATCTTGTCGTCACTGGCCAGTCTGTGAGGCGCTTGAACGAGAAGTTCCAGAGTGTCTAATTGAAGCAAGAAAAGAAAGAAGCACTTTATGCAAGTTGCTTTGTTTGTCTACCGCCTGTTGATGAAAGCACCGCATTAGTAAGAAGATACGAAACCTGGCAGCGTTTGATAACGATAACTGCGTGGATTCTCAAGTGGCTACAGTTACGTGGACAACCCAAGAAGGGAAAACTGTCAGCCAAGAAGATAAAGGAGTCGGAGTTCGTATGGTTAAGGAACAGACAAAGAATTGCCTTCCTTCAGGTTTCAGGTTTTTCAGGTTTTATTATGTATCTTGCATAAAATATCACAAAACTATGCAATGCTGGCAGTTAGCAATAGCTAGTCGAGGCGAGCATTGCTTACAATAAATATTCCAGATAAAATGGTTACAAATACATAACTACACATTCACATGAAAATAAATAAATAAATAAAATAAAATAAATTAGTTTTAGAATACAGTTAGTGCAGTGGAGAACAGCTTAAAACTTGTACAGTATAACATAAATAAACATGAAAAAAGTAGCTTAAATTGAATAAATAAATTTTTAACTACCTGACATACTAAACTAAGGAGTCAAAATTTGCCAATATTATCGAAACATCAATGTAATCATCATATTTTAGCAGTCTTTGTAAGAGGATATCATCAACATTATTTTTGAAGTTAGATTTTGACATCTGGCGGACTTCACGAGATATGCTATTCCAACTTTTAACGCCAATTCTTGAGAAAGATCTTTTTTGAATCTCTATTCTCGAACGTTTAAGAAAATAATCTCCTCTTTGCGATGATCTCGTCTCGTAAGGATGAATATCAGCTTTATGGGTGACTAGGTTAAATATATTAGGAGGTGTCAATTTGTTTGATACATCATGCATAATCACAGCCACAGATTTGAAATAGAGCATATCTAAAGGAAGAAGACGAGAAGAAATGAAGAAAGGTATTGCATGAGATTTGTAATCAGCAAAATACATTAGGCGAAGAGCTCGTTTTTGAAGGGTCAAAAGTTTAGTTCTATGAACTTTTGCAGTATTACACCACGCTACTATACCATACATTAAGTATGGTTGAATGAGTGACTTGTAGATATGGTGTAAAGTACTCAGTGGTACAAAATGCCTTATCCTAGAGATGATACCAATTGATTTACTTATTTTTGATGCAACATGAGCAATGTGGTAACTCCATGAAAGATTTTCATCGATGAGCACGCCTAAGTATTTGATGAACTTCTTACGCTCCAAAGAGATATAGCTATTAGTGTGATGGTCAAACACCTTTAAGTTTACTTGATAGTTCAAGATCTTTTGTCTTGGTCGAAATATAACAAAGTTAGATTTTTTTATATTCAATGATAACTTATTAGCAACTAACCAGTCATAGATCTTACTAAGTTCTGTATTAACCTTAATCTCTAGCTCCCTAAGGTTTTTATCAGCATACAAGAGGTTAGTATCGTCTGCAAATAAATAAAATTTAAGCTGATCAGAACTGTTAGATATATCATTTATGTAGACAAGGAAAAGCAACGGTCCTAGCACCGATCCCTGCGGGACTCCTGATAATATTACTTCCTTTTTTGATATGTTTTTGGCTCCAATTTGAGTTGTTTGTTGCCGCCCAAGCAGGTAAGAGGCAAACCAATTATTTGTTACCCCGCGTACACCGTAATGGTCCAATTTTTGCAATAATATTAAATGATCTACCGTGTCAAAAGCTTTCTTTAAATCAATAAATATGCCGCATGAATACATCTTATTGTCCATGTTATTTTCAAATTGATTAATTATATCTAGGATAGCATGCTCAGTGGAACGCTTTTCACGGAAACCATATTGTGAATCATTGAATATATTCTTTTTCTCGAGGAATGATTTAAGGCGATAATACATAATTTTTTCAAAGATACGGTTGAATACAGAGAGAAGTGATATAGGCCTATAATTAGAAGGATCAGTTGGATCATCGTTTTTGTAAATCGGAATTACTTTAGCAAGCTTCAACTTAGTTGGATAAATTCCGTATTCGAGTGATTTATTCAGTAGTACAGACAAAGGTTGGCTAATAATGTGTTTAGCTGATCTTAAAATATGAGTGGGAAAGGAATACAGTCCATGTGCTTTATTTTGAGGAATAAGCACTATTTCCAGTTCAATTTCAGAAGAAGAGACGGGGTTGAAAAAGAAAGAACCAGGGGAATTTACCTGAGGGAGATATTCAGAAAATTGTTTAATTGGATATGGCATTTTAGACGCCAAGTTGTGTCCAACTGAGGAGAAAAACTTATTCATTATATCAGGAAACTCGGAGGTATTATAAGATACTTGCTTGGTTTGTGGACATTTTAAAGAGGTTATAACTTTGTGAGCTTTACTCTTACGACCTAAAAGACTATTGATGCCCTCCCATACTTTTTTAGTATTTTTCAAATTGTCTTCAAAATATTTGTGAAAATACATTTTTTTGCTTATTCGTGTGAGCATCAAAACTTTATTACGATAGGTCTTGTAGGCATCAGTGTCACCCGAAGTAAAGAGTTGATTTTTGATTTTAATTGATTTTCTAATTCCCTTAGTTATCCAAGGTTTTGATATTCGCTTAATCATGCGCTTTGAGACTGGCTTTAACGGTGCGTGCTTGTTGAGAAGATCATTTAATTTATTATAAAATTCAGAGAAAGATTTATTCACATCAGTGTTTTTTGAGACTGCTTGGATCAAGTCAAGTTGGGAAAGGTCGTGTAGAAATTCTGTTTCAGAATAGCTTGAATAATCCCGTGCTAAATTTTTGTGACAATCATGCTTGAAAATAGTTTTATCCGAGTGAAGAAAACAAAATTGTGAGAAGTGATCGGTTAGATCGGAAATTATGTTGCCACTGGTTTTATAATCTTCAAGATTACTTATAAAGATATTGTCAATAAGTGAATAAGAGTTATTATACACTCTTGTTGGTTTATCGATTGTTGGCATTAAGTTAAAGCTTTGCAGGGAGAGAATAAAGTTTTGAGCATATTTACAGGAATGAAAACGGAGAAGGTTTAAATTAGTATCACCCATGAAGATAATTTTCTTCCCAGAGGCGCTAAGTTTTTCAATTGTTTCATCAAAATATTCTTGAAAATGTTCTGGTGAATTGTGCTGTCTATAGACTACACCACAAATCATATTTGATTTTTTTGGCAAATGCAACTCAACCCAGAGAGCCTGATAAGCTTCATTAGAGGTTTTTTCAATAACTGTATATTTGAATCTTTGATCAATGTATATGCCAACACCTCCAGCTGAAAGGGGCGTCGGCACATACTCAAAGTTATAATTAGGTATCATGCCATTAAACTCCAAATCTCCAAGCTCATTTCTTATTCTAGTTTCTGTGATTCCAATTATGTTAAAATGAAAATCAAGTTCTTCTAGTAAATGGGTTTGAAATTTTTCTAAATTACTTTTCAGGCTTCTAATATTGGTATGAAAAAATGAAAGTCCATCGGTTGAATTAGACGAGATCTGGAATTGTCTTTTAAAATGACAGAAACTATGGGGAGAAAAGTATCTACAGCTGATAGCTGTGGTATAGGGATCACAATCAGACCTTCTATCGGGAAAACTGTTTAGAGTAAATATATCCAATTCATTAAAGCTTGGTAAACGCTCGAGATATTTCTTGGTAGGGAGACTTGTGTTTAAACTATTATTAAACTGACCGTGAGAAGGAATAATATCACATGAATAGTACGGAAGCTCTTGTAAGAGAGCTTTGTTTACCTTAGTTGGTTGTATTGCTACTTGACTTATGTTTCCTTAACTTGATGACTGCTCACGGGACATAAGATTATCTAAATCCCTTGAACTCTTGATTGCGATGGGTCGAGATCCCTCGCTTTTCCTCAGCCATACAATCGAATTTTTGGCCCAGCAAAATGCATAATTACACCTCTCTTTAAATTTCTTTGCATCTGCAAGCAAGCTTTGAAGACGCGGCGTCAAATGGTCGAAGATACCAACTTGATCCAGAGAGACATCTTCCTGTAGACCGATACTCGTTGGGTTTACATTTCTAATTTCCCTACGACGTGCCATAACTTGCTCGCGAATATGCCTTCGTGTAAATTTGCAAATTATAGGTTTGGGTCGTCGTTCGGTAGCATGGCGTGGCGTAATCCTGTGGGCTATGTCGATGTCATACGGTTTGACATCTACTCCAATTGCATTGAAGATTTTTGAGCAAAGCTGCGAGGTCTTGAAGGCATTTTCGAGTGGTTCCAACTCGGGGACGCCAACAAGTTTGATATTGTAGGAATAGCTATACTCTTGGACCTGATCAATGGCCATCGAAACTTTTGATACTTCGGTTGATAACTGCTTCAGTGATTTTTCAAGAGTGGATATTTTGTCCAAGGCTCGGTCTCTGAACTCATTAAGATCGTCATATTCTTTGCTTAGGAAGTCCAAGGACTTCAGTGCGTCTGGATCAGATGCGCTTGCAACATGGCCGCCAGCATGATTCCCCTTCAGGTTCTCTTGAACTTTCTTAAGTTCGGCAAAAACTTCTTCCACTTTTTCCTTTAGCTTGTCATTCTCAGCTTTTAGTGACTGCACAGTATCCTTAACCATTTTAAACTTATAAAACTTTGTAGCTATAAAAACATAATCACACTATCCTGGAGCTCTCAAAATTGCATCCGCACGCTGCGCTACACAAGCACAACTAAAGAACTGTGTAAGGAGCAGCAAGTGTCTGAAAGAAGTTGCATAGTTAAGCTTGATCCACAGTTTGACGAAACTAAGACATTGCTTGTGGTTGGCGGCCGTCTCCAGTTTGCTCAAATTCCTGATGAGGAGAAGCATCAAATTATTATTCCTCACAATGATCCTGTTATTGAAAAACTGATCATGTACATACACGTGAAAGCAAGTCACGATGGACCAGAGACGACTCTAGCAGTTCTACGTCAACGATTTTGGCTTACAAGAGGAAGAGGAGAAGTAAAGCGAGTCTTAAGAAAATGTCTCACTTGCAAGCATTGGAGAACCCGGCCAGTTCAAGAAAAAAGGCCACCCCTATCTTCTGAGAGAGTACAGATAGCACCGCCATTCACCAACATTGGTCTAGACTTCACAGGTCCATTGTACTTGAAAGTAAAAGAAGGTTCCGAGACATCTACTTCAAAAGCCTATGTGTGAAGATTCCCGTACAGTCCATCTGGAATTGTTAAACAGTATGACAACGGAGGACTTCCTGCAGGCCTTCCGTTGCATGGCTAACCGAAGGGGAATGGCGGAGGTGATTCATTCAGATAATAGTAAGTAAGTAAAGCCTTTATTTAAAGAGGGTAGCACTTAATAGCCAAAGGCTAATAAACTTGTGGCCCTCATAAAATACACAACTATTTACAATGTAACAAATATTGTAAGCTAAAATATATAAACATTTAAAATAAT
>NC_090884.1:65171841-65179341 GCF_036669925.1 Montipora capricornis
GTTAACGGCAGTTTGGAAGTGGCTCATCGGATTAAGACTCCATGCATGATATCGTGACATTGATTTCCTACACGTCACGCACCGACCTTTGACACCGTTATTAGACTTAACATAACGTCGAATAACGTATGAGCGATTTCCGCTTTGAAATCCTCCGCTATATATTCCGTTTCCTTTAGAGGAAAGGACTTCACGAACTCTTTTTTTCTTTGACCGCACGAAGCCATTATGCAAATACAGAACACCTGTGTAAATAGTACATCGCGACTTCGCGGTTGTCAACACGGCATTTAAACTGAAACAATAAAAAAACTATGGCTAAAGATCCCTTCAAAACTGAGAAAACTTTGATTTGGACTGGCGTAAAGTCCCTTAAAATGAAAATTGGGATTGAGACTGGCATAAACAAGATGCATCAAAAATATAGTTACGTTTGCAGCACTTGATAATTAAATTACTTTGGCGTATTTTCAACCAGTATTGTGTTATCATTGTTTCAGTCTACAAGTCTCACTCCGAAAAACTAATTTTTACCGTAAATTTCTCAAGGGAATAAAACAGCGCCGAGTTAATCGTTAAACGTAAACGTTGACTTACAATATTGAGCGATGGCGTGTACCTTCTCACTTTTGGTCGGTGGAGAATGCGGGGCTGATCCAAAGTCAAAGACTGCGTCGCGTAAAATCGTACCCTTGGTATCATGCTCAAAGAATATATCGAGCCACAAAAAACAGCTTCAATTCAGTGGCTGCGAAACGGAAATTGAGCTTATTCTAGCCCGCAGTGGTTGTTTCCAAACGCCAGAAAATATCCACGACATGACTATCTGTCCACTGCACCGCGTTAGTTTGGGTATTGGGTGGCGAAGGTCTAAGCGGGTATGCAGTGTTCCAGGCAAACTCTCTCGACACAGTGAAGAATCCAAGAAAAATGCCGAGCGGAGTTGTAGCTTGGCTTAGTCGAAGTACATATTGGAAGCCACTGGTGAATTCATTCCAGTTGGTTCAGGTAAATATAATCCTTCTTCTTTTGTGATACTTGCGGGAGTAAAACATTTGGTTATACCGTATGACGTCATATAACGCATCAAACATATCTCTGCCGTCGTTAAAATGGTGAGTCAGTTCAGTTAGCTGGGCTGGCCCGTTTTATTGGAATGGTTCGGCTAATACCTTGGTTCCCTTTAAAATTTCTTTGTTCCGCCAAGAAAACCAAACCCGGGATAGGGCTTTTGTTCACACTCAAGAACTGTGATTTCGGCGCCATTTCTGGAAAGGAGCCAAGCTGCGCCTTACCGATTTCGAAGGGTAGCCTCGCATATAGTCTACGTAGCTGGCGGTTTTTTGATGTGTGTTTTTTTTCTTCTTTTGTGGTTCGCAAAGTAAGAATTACAGCCGAGCGATACGCTTAACCAAGGTCGCAAAAGAAAACGATGAGAGAGGGGCATAGCAAGAAATCAGAAATGCAAGTGAGGGTGAGAAAATACAAAAAAAGGGGTTAACATTTTGTAATTTTTTATATTTTTTTAGCGATTTGTACTAAGTGTCGAAAGAACCTGACGAAACAAGCACATACCCCTGAAAGCAGCCTGCCACAATCAGATTTTGACGAACTTACAGAGCATCTAGGTGAGCTTAGTCTGGTAAGTATGACATTCTATGATTTACGTCTACAAACTACAAAGATCTTTCCTTGTAATATTAGAAACCGTACCCAGCTAGTTTGAATCCAATTTTGAGTACGTTCAAACTGTTTTATGTTTGTACTGACAACAACGAAACTGGAAGAAGAAGTATTTTGGGGTCTTACTTCAGACTTTTGAATTTTTTTTTAATTTTGTGAAATTTTAGGCAAAAACTGCAGCAGCCCAAGTAATTCATGTTGATGAAAGAAGAGAGAGTATATTCATCCCAGAATCGGATTTGGAAGGTTCTGATTTTGAGAACACACCGCATAGAAGCCAAGTAGACACGGCAAAAGAGCCTTTAAAAAAGTTAAACGATTTTTTAGCCTCTCGTGATGTTAGCCCTGTTCGACATAAGTTGTCCGTTCCATGGGAAAGTGCTAACGAGCGCACAAAGAGAAGGTACAGCCGTAAATCAAAACAAAGTGTTCAAGAGGTTCTTGAAGTAATTGCTCCAGGACTAAGTGATAAATTATTGAGCAGATTAGGTGAAAGCTTACCATCTGAGAGAACACAAGCCGTAGATGAAATTTTAGAAGCCTTAGCAGTTAGCTTTTTAAACGCAACTCACTGGAGCTCGAGATGACAAATTGTGTGCATGTTGGCAGATAAACTGTCGCTTAAGGAACTGACGCATTACATTCCCGGGGTGACGCCTTACAGATGTAACATCACACGGCATCATAGACTGTTGCATGGGAGAGGTGCGATCGTACCTACTGATATCACTAGGCGTATGAAGGTTGATTTCGCCAAAGTTGATCATTTTCTCGACTTTATTACAAGTTCCCATATTGTACAAGACATGCCATTTGGAGAAAAGATGCTGAAACTTTCAACAGGGGAGGTGATTAAAACACCTAACGTCGTACGGATGCTAATACCAGAACGGATAACACAACAGTATTTTCAGTTTTGTACCGAGACCAATTTCACTCCGATGAGCAAGCGCACACTCCGAGTACTAGACGTTTGCTTTGCGTCAGTGCGCACCTCTCTACAGGCCTTGGATAACTTCTCTGCACAGGGCAGTAAGGCAATAGAAGATCTTAGCGAGATAGTAGACAAGATAGCAGATCAAGCAAAGTCACAAGCCTGGGCCAAGGAAATGAAACAAACACTTCTGTCTGCCAAGCAATATCTGCGGTCTGATTACAAGGTAAGGCTGTCTTAATATTTGGTTATTCTTTTAGTAGATTATTAACTTTGTACTTTGGCTGGATTGATGCTAAATTTAAGCAAATTGGTCATAAACATGAAAGTCAACTTTCTCTGGTTGCATTGTACTAACTAGTATTGAGGCTAAACCTCGAAACATTGATTAAGCGGAAGCTATCTTCAATTTGCGCCCTTTAAGCGGTTCGGACAAGCTTTAATAAGTTTCAAACTTCTTTTACTACTTTTAAAAGATTTTACCCTAAAGCAGCTGATATTAATAACGAAAAATCATAGTAAAAATTATGATGATAGTGATAACTATGATGATGATGACGATAATAATCTTTCACATTTTAGGTGCACGTTACAATGGAATCAGAAGTTGCAGATCACTGTTTAACGTTTTCCCTAAGTGATCCTAAAAATAGTTGTTTTCAAGGAAAGTGTAACCATAACCACGATGAGGTCTGCTACGAATGCAATAAATTAACAGGGGGCTGTCTACCATAAAAGAAGCGTGCGCAGAACTTCAGTCTGAAGAAGAAAGAGATGACAGTATCTGTTTAGTGGCTCTAGCTGAAAAGGACATTTTGGCATGGAAAGCTCACCAACTGCGAACAGTTAACCAGGATCAAGCAAAACATGACGTGTTAGATGTCATATGTCGGAGTTCAGCATTATTAGTTATGGACTGGGCAATGAAATTCTTACCGCGAAGGTTTCGCAAATCACAGTGTGACTGGTTTGCCAAATGTGGTATTCCATGGCACATCACAGTGGCTTTTACAAGATCAGAAGCAAATGCCCCGCTTGAGAAGCTCACTTTTGTCCACCTGTTTCAGAGTTGCCCTCAGGATAACGTTGCAGTAACCGCCATTTTACAAGATGTTATCGAGATGTTAAAGGAGCGTCGGCCACAACTGCAAAAAGTGTATTGCAAACAGGACAACGCAGGATGTTATCATTGTGGGTCAACAATTGTAGGAAGCAGGTTGAACAGTCTTTCTGATGTCAAGGTGGAGAGGTTCGACTTTTCAGATCCACAAGGGGGCAAGGGAGAAGCCGACCGCCAGGCCGCAACAATTAAAGGACATATCAATGTGTACTTAAACGAGGGGCACGATGTGAACAACGCTGCACAGATGAAAGAAGCCATTGAATCAAATGGCGGTATTCCTGGCGTTATTGTGAAGTATGTGAAGCCTCCCGAACTATCTGCTGGCAAAAACGTGATCAAATGGGACGGAATTAGTACGCTTAATAACTTCCAGTTTTGTCCAAATGGTATCACAACATGGAAGGCTTATAACATCGGGCCCGGAAAGCTGGTAACATGGAAGGACATTCAAACCGATGGTATCTTTTCTGCTACACTTGAAGTTTTGCAGCCTCCTGATACCCGCTCTCAGCAGTCAAGCTTTAGAAAAATCAATCCTAGAAAGGAAGTGCAGCAAAAATCTTTGTCCGAACAACGGCTGAGTAGTCCTGACCAGCAAGAGACAGCAGGACAAGACATGGATGTAGAAAAAGAGAAAGAGGAAGTAAGCGGCCTTTTTACCTGCCCAGAAGATGGGTGTATTCAGACATTCCAGCGGTCCTCAAGTTTGCAAGCACATTTAGACGAAGGAAAGCACAAGCGCGCGCTAGAAAAAGAAACACTGTTTGACAAAGCCAGAAAAGGATACGCTGCGAGAATAACTGGAGAGCAAACGAAAGTTCCAACTTTTGGTTTCTACACGACATCAAAAATCTCAGTTGATAAACTACATTCCACACTTGAGATGGGATGGGCTCTTAAAACAACAAGGAGTAGAACCCAGTTTACAGAAGAACAAAGAAAGTTCCTCACAGAACAGTTTCTCATCGGGGAGGAGTGTGGTAAAAAGGCAGATCCACGACAGGTATCGCAAGAAATGCGAAGAGTGAGGGACGAAAAGGCTGCTCGTATTTTCAGTGGAAAGGATATTCTTTCGCCACAGCAGGTGGCAGGATTCTTCTCAAGACTGGCAGCAAGGATTCGAAAAACGTCAGCAACATCGAACGAAGAAAGTGGAAGTGAAGACGAGGGAAGTTTGCAGTCGAGGCAGAGGCCTTACATTCGCACCTAAAGGAAGTTGTTAGCGAAGAAATTGCTTTACGTCACCCCATTGTCGCCCTTTCCCGTAACATTTGCAGTTTGGTTCATACAGAGAAATTATCTACCTTAACAGTTGCAGTGCTAAGGGACATTTGTGAAGAAAAACGAAAAAAGCCACTTATAAGTCGTATCACGCAGGTCGTTAAGGAGTGCTCTTGTGCTCGAGTGTAATCGACTAGAACAATCGAGCTAAGAAATTGTAAGCTTGTATCCTGTTATAACACCAACCTCGTTCCCAGGGTTCTCTCCTACTGGGTAGGAGAGAACCCTGGGAACGAGGTTGTTATAATACGTGATTATAACTTAAGTTTTCAGGGACCACGGGTCAGGCTAAATGCAATGCCCTAATGCATCAATCAATTCCAGCTGCACCTAGTACCCCCCCCCACCCTGCGGGCCACTGTGGGATATTTTCCCCCTTGTCGGTCCCGGGGGTAGGGCATTAGCAAATTTTGCCTTGCCCGGAGGTCGGCCATTGGCCAACCCCGGACCACCCCGGAGGTCAGCCCGCGGGGACTGTACGTAGCTACAATTGATGCATAAGTTCACAGCTCAGATAGAGACTGTACTTTTAATGCCCACTCGTTTAACCGGAATTTCCTTGCTTCTGAACAATGAACAACAAGAACAAATACTAGATAAGGCAAAGAATTGCAAACCAATTTTGTTTTTCAGCAGAGGCTTTGTACATATTAGCAGATTGCGTGGTTTTTGACCAGCCAAAAAAGCTGACAGCAGCTCTGGTGACGAAAAAGAAGTTAGTCACCCCAACTTTTTCTTTTAACGAAGGATTGATATGTGAAAGCCAGTAGATTTTCAAAGGCATGCATTTTCTCCATCATTTCTAAAAAAATGACGGTCTTAGTTTCGGTTTGATATTTCTAGATATATGTGTTTAATTTACCCACATAAATTTAGACCTCTGATTTAGACCGGTTTAGTGAAGGATTCACTCTGTTAAGTCAGGAAAGTTTCTTAAAATGCCGAAAAGGAGTTTGAGGATAATTTCATTTCCGGTTCATTTGTCATACATATTGCGTGACAAATGGAATATTGTGATACGAGATGCGGGATGGAGAGTTAAAAGTGCCCATGGAATGAGACTTATCAAAACTAAAATTGAAACGGATGAGCATTGAAAGCTCAAGCGAAGGGTACACAAGTGAAACTCAGTGAAGCGCGTCAAAGTCCAAACGTTGCCCGAGTCACAGCACGGAGTCACTTTTAGTCTTTGCAGACTACGATTGTAGACAGTAATCGCCGAAGTATGGTGCGTTTCTTGCTGCTTTTTCTTGACATTGGACTTGATTACAGGTAAATTTGGTTGATCTTAAAGCTTATGGGAGATTCTTTAGTCAAAAGAAGTGAAAAAATATGTACCGTTCGATGCCGTAGTGGTGACTTCCGTTTCGCCTGTTTCGGTAATGTAAGACATTCCAAGATGGCGGAAGGTGGAATTGTGCTCACTTTAAGAAGTATTTGTCAAAAAAGTACGAAAGATCCCAAAAATATAAGCTTGTAGAAAGTTAAAACTATCCTTTTAAAGAATACCAAAAGGTTTTCTGGTGTGATTCGTTGCGTACCGCGGGCATTTCTGACATGTTGTTTTGACCAGCCATTGCACCAAATTCGAGAAGGATGTTGGTGTGCTTCTTTAAAAAATCATATATTTTTTGTGAACAGCGTTAGCGAATCAGTGGACTGAAATAGCTTTAGATTAACTGGATATCCGTGAAGACATCTTAAAACAATCGACTAAATGACTCAATAACTTCGTGAAAGTTGGCAATTTTCAAGGTTATTACGACGAAAAATACCGTTTGCAGTTAAAATCAAATTTCTTTGAAACGAAACAATATTTAGCCAAATAAACCTTGATTTCATATGTATAGTACCTGGGCCTACCAATGTACAAAGTATAGGCGAAATCAAATTTTGAGCTCTGTCCGCCCGATCTTTGATCCTTACTGACATCAACTCATAAAAGGTAAAGTAACGGGCCTAACACCGAGCCTTGAGGCACACCAACTCCGATATTACGTTTCGTTTAGAAAGAGCCATTGATAACCACAAACTGAGTGCGATTGGCCAAATATGAGAACCGATCCACAGAGTCCATAGCGTGTTATCAAACGAGATAAAAGCAATTCATGATTCACAGTATCAAATGCTGCGGACAGTTCAGGAAAAACTAGTATAATTTTTCACTTTCACCATTCTCTATTTTCGAATTCCCCATAATACACTTTGTTTGCCCCCCAAATTTTGCATAAACCATTGTTTTCAAATGCTCTTGGGAATATGCAGTGTCCCCAAGAGCATTTGAAAACAATAGTTTATGCAAAATTTGGGGGGCAAACAAAGTGTATTATGGGGAATTCGAAAATAGAGAATTGTCAATAGATCGCAGAATGTCATTATGCACACGGAGTAGAGCAGTCTCAGAGCTAGGGTGCCTTTTATAAGCAGACTGGAAGGACTTATGTAGACTATTAAAGGAAAGATAATCAGCTAACTGTGA
>NC_090884.1:65194341-65201841 GCF_036669925.1 Montipora capricornis
TATGATTCATCATCTGACGCAATTAGCTTTCATATTGCGTGTGTTACTCAGCTGATCCTGAAAACCCTTCCGCGTCCCCCTAATCGTAATTTGTCAATTTATCTCAAACAAGCTAAAGAGCGCGGAAATTAACCTTAAATTTGAAACAAACGACTATTTAAAGTTACTTGATTGAGTTTCGTATGATCTTAATTTTTAGGTTCGCGTGTGACGATTGTAATTCAGGCACAGAAAGTCTTCCGGTTCAAGCTTCCTTTTCCTTCTTACACCAAAGACATTCCCAGGCTTCTGAAACAATATAACTGAATTCACTTATTTTAAATCAAAACGAAAGTTGGGATACACTTTGTTTTTGTATTAGAACGTGTAAAGGCTGAGCTGAACGCCATTATTATTATTATTATTTTTTTAGTTTTATTTAGTTATTTATTTATTTACTTTTTGCGATTTGAGCCTGAAGACGTTCTTACTAGATAGAGTTGGGACTAAGTTCAGCTAAACTGAAGAACTCCCGGCAACTTAAATGCCTGGTTGTTTAGACGTTACCGGTACCCTTAGTTCGACACCTGTGCTGATGTTAATGAACGTCCTTCAGTATTTGACTTATTGTCTAGTTTGCTAACGGTGTTCAGTAATACATTTCCGTTGCCTTTTTCTCACAAAACAGGCAAAATAACTCATACAAAGACAATCTTAACTGACTCTTAGCCCGGGTATGTTAAAATTTGGTACATCTCACCCTGGGTGTTCTTATGACAAAGGTTGTAATTTTAAAAGGTGTATACAAGGATCGCAAGTAATACAAACGTGACAAAGATAACTATGTCATAACTTGGTGTGCTGTGAATATTAAAAAGAAAGGTATCGTTTTCCTGTAGATTAAGAAAAATACCACTAACACGAGCTTTGTTAGGTCTTCTTTATTCCAGGATCAAATATTTCATCCTTGTCGCCCGTTGCCTTCTTTTTCAGTCGGTAAACCAAGAAATCTTCACTTGTTCAGTTAGAATGGAAGCATTTATAGAAAGTAGACCATGCAAGAGCGGAACAAGAAAACTTGTTGATGGCTAACAGACAGTTGGCGACTAGTTTCTGAATTTAGACGAAGAGGAAAATTTGCTAAGATCACAGGTGCATGCAACCTCGATTTAAACCTAAGAACCAAAAGCTACAGGAAAATTCGATATGAGAAATATTAATCAAAGGCTATTTGCATTTGTGCGGTAGACTTGTTGACTTTGAGAGGCGGAAACTTTTTATGCCTGCTCAAATAAACCCCACGCTATGACATTTGGACGTTTTTTAATTTTATTTAATTACATGACAAGGTGGCTTTGACTCCACGAAATGAGTTAATTACAACTAGCACCATCGATAATGAACCAATCAATACGTTTGCATGCCTGACGCTCCGGCTGTTTCACGTCCTCCCCTGAGCTAATTTGTCAACGTTTTGTCCCCCTCGCGAGCGATGAGTGTAAAATAGGGATATCTATGAGGAAATTACTTTGAACAAACAACAAATTCTTACCCACCGAGAATATAGTTTAAGATGCTCTTCGCATTAAAAACTATGTATACTCAAGTCAGTGAAGCATGGCAAGTACCTTGCATTCCTTTTTATAAAACTGAAGAGAGGTTACCAAAACATATTGCATTAGGTCTTGAGGAAACAGACTAATGCCTTTGTATCTTGAGTGTTTGTATGCAGCTGTTGTATCATGGGGGCTTGACCAGAGTTGGCATTAAAAAATAAAAAATAAAAAAAAAATAAAAAATATATATATATATATATATATAGGGTCCGACGTCGTAGAACTTTTGTCTTCAGTTCTGCAGGAGAGGGGGGAGGGCTAAGTTAAGCCTGGAACTGAGTTTACATGATCACCCCAGTTGAGAAATTTGACCGCGTGGGACTGAGTAATGTTTTTTTTTTTTAATTTTTTTTTAATTCTTTTTTTATCAAACAGAAAACAGTTCGATATCAGTATTATAGGAATAACCGCGGCTAAGGAAACATTGAAACAGAAAAAAATAACATAAAATAGAAAGGTTGTTTCATTCGTAACACGTTTTTAACAATTAAGAGCATAACATTTGACACAAATACTTTAATAAAAATTCAAGCGTATTTTGAAAAGGAAGCTTTATACCTTTTGGGACTTCGCGATGGCAGTGGTTAAAAAGTCCATGATTTTTATTTCCTTCAAAATTGCGTCGAGATGGCGTTCTAATTCTCCTTTTTTGTCGGCGTGAAATTTGAAACGTAGTAAACTCTAGAATTTCCATCGTTCAATGCAGGGTTCAATATCCTCCTGAAACGACAAAAATCATGATTCTTCGCTACATTAAAAGGATATTTTTCGCAGTATACTCAGCTAGGAAAATAGTGCAACACATATCACTCGCATTTTCAAGACATACGGCACTACTGAGCTAAAACAAAGGTGGTCCTTCAAGTCATCGGTTTGAATAGTGTCAGAATCAGTAAACAAAGGTCGCCCCTGACACTGCTAATGTTCTCCATTAGGTCGCGTTACCGAGATGATACACACAAGGCGTATCCACAGATTCAGAATGAACAGAAACGAAGTGCTTAACTCTGTACTGCCGCAAAGAAAAGATAACAGCAAATAAAAAATCTCGAAAGGCGAATTCACATTCAGTTCACAGTCAAATCACCACGAGCAAAACACATGTCCTCCCGTACACTCCCTCACCCCCTTCGCTGGTCTTCTGAATATGACAGGGCAGCAGGTGCGAGAAATCGCACAACCTACTTAATTTCACGATTAGACTTACAATAGGTGTATTTTCTCTGAAAAAAGGAAAAAATAATCGACATGATGACTAATACCTAACCAAATGCCCTGCCATGTTTGTCATAATAACGCTGATTGCAACCCTTTCCTCTACGCCCGCCACCCGATTAATTGAAACGTTAAATTTAGGCTCATGTAGGAGGAACCAAGTTTTCTGCGGTGTCAAATTATCGGACATCTGCTTCACTTAAAAGCCTTGAATCATATTAAAAATAACTAGACCCGCCCGTAACTTCCTGTTTACTGAAGATATAAATTCAAACGTTTCCCTGATATAGCTTAGAAACAACTCTTGTTCAACTGATACTACTGACCTTTGGAGACTGTCCAGATATCAAGGATTAAACAATAATAAGCCCAGGCGTTTCCAAGGTAACTATTTTACAGCTGTTTTCTCCGTTTCACAGAATTGCCTTGGAGGGTAGCTTATCACCAGCTAAGAAATTTTGAAATGGCGAAAATTGCCTTTCTTTCTCCCTATTTCTCTTTCTTTCTAAAAACTCCGCTTATAAATGTTTCAATTATCTTGTGAAATTTACAGATGCACTCGATTGCAGTATGGACATTTCTTTTTCTGCTAGCTATTCCAATGTCGAATTGCAGACGCTTCAAGGCACCAGGCGACAATGAAGCGGCAGTCGTGGATTCAAGGCTTAAAGGCTTCTCTGATGGACTTCAATTAATTGACCTAAGGCGACAAATTCACACGAAATCCACATGCAATGAAGTGTATTCTACCCAAGACCGGAAAGAAATTGTGTGCAATGAATTGTCAAACGTAGTCGCAAAGATAAAAGATTGTACTGACCGAAACGAGAGAAAAGCAATATGTCAACAAACCCTAATAAGGTGTGGCTGTGATGACTACCCAGACTGTAGTAGATGCCGAAAGGAGAACACGGGTATTAAAAATTAAGGCTGATGGCTGTCATCGTAACCTCATGTCTCATAATGTAAATTTAAATAAAACTTCGTTAAATATCCAGACAAAAAATGAGTTTGAGTCGCTTTAATTTTGCTTTAATTTTGCTTTAATTTTGTAAAACTTCAGCAAATGAATTACTACCGAGGCTAAAGAAGGTATGCACTCAGACAGTTTCTCTCACCGGTTTGTGGTTTCTGAGTCACGTGAAGCAAAAGGATATCCGCTCACACGAATTCCACGTCGAGTTAAAAAGATATGCTTCAAGCCTCATTTTATTCTTTAAGTTGCAGATATTAAACTTCTGAAAAATTTGAATTCATAGTTGTTCAACAAAATTAGCTTGCGAACAAATCAACCAAAAATTCCACTCAGACCAAGGATGATAGTGCTGCTACATATTTCAATCCTCGCATCAGACAAATTGGCTGATTTTGCTGTCTGCGGATTCTTCCTTCCGATTCCGATGTTTCTTGCAGGAAACCGTTGAGAAAAACCTTACTGACTGGGCCCAAGTTACAATTTGTTGCACTTACACAGGGTGGGCGACGATGTTTTGGTTTCAGTGACAGGTACAAAGTGGGGCGTTACTCAGGAAAGTACTGAGCTGTCACTTAGATACGGACGAACCTCAGGGAAATGCCGATGCATTAAAGATGTTTCGCAAACAAAACATAAATATTCAGTGTGTTTTACAGTTGACAGTTGATTAGAAACCAATCGTTGACGCGCTTGCCAATGGAGACGGGTGAATGTCAATAAAATCCGGGCATGGTACGAAAGTTCGACTATCGAAAGGCCTTTAACCTTATTGATCACGGAACGTTGGTGGTTTATGTAAAGAAAATCGACATCCTGAACAGCATTGCGAACTGGATTATAAATTTCTTAAGTGGGCGATCGCAAAGGGTTAAACTCAATGGAGATTGTCTATCCGAGTGGGAAAATGTTCCAATTGGGAGTCCCCGGGACTGAACTTGGCCCATGGCTGTTTTTATTGATGATCAATAATTTGTCTGCGCATGACATTTTTAAAATGTGGAAATAAGTCGACGACTCTACCGTATCTGTGGTTGTCAGAAAGGGCCAACAAAGTATAGCTCAACAAGCGGTCGATCAGGTGAGTGAATGGTCCAAAATGAACTTCAGCTCAACTACAAGACTAAAGAATAAAGAACTTGTTATCAGTTACAGTCTTCCTCCTCCACAGTTCCAAGAGGCTATCGCCGACGACGTCATCGAGAGTACTACAATTGCCAAGTTACTAGGGGTCATAATAAATTACAATTTAACATGGAACGATCACGTTGAGGAGTTAGTAAAGAAAGCTCGAAGGAAGCTATATTTCCTAGTTAAGTTAAAGCATGTGCGCATACCCGCTAAAGATCTAGTGGCATACTACTGCATAATGCATTAGATCATCGCTGGACTACACATGTCCAGTGTTTCATTTTTTTTTTTTTTGCCAAAGCTTTCACAAGCAGACCTAGAAAGGGTCCAGAAACGAGCTCTACCTTGCATATTTGTATTTCTTATGCCGAGGCACTTGGTAGTGCAAGAGTAGTTTCCGTTCGTGATCACTAGGATCTAATCACGAAACAGCTTTTTGAGTCTATATGTAAGAGCGAGAATAGCAAGCTTCATTCTGCTGCCGAATACATGCAGGCAAACATACGATTTAAGAAGGCGTAAGCATTTCGCGGTTCCATTTGCGAGAACTAAGAGATTTGCAGAGTCCTTTATTATCAAACGGTCATCCCTGGATTAATCTATATTTTAATATTTATTAAGTTAAGTGAGCGCATGTGAGAATGATCTACACATATTAAATGAAAGGTGTACAACTGAACCCACTGGGAACTCGGAAAAATCCGAGGACCAGATGGGAATCGAACCCACGACCCTCCGTGATCTAGTCGGATGCTCTAACCATTGAGCTACTGGAACTCTATGAGGTGAAATGTGGGCCTTTGACTCGAGCTGTGTCACACAGCTACAGGGTCAAGAACGACTGACAGTATAGCTCATAGCTGTATCGTGCAGTCACACTAAGGCGTACCTACGATGCGGCCAACCAACCACCCAAGTGAGCGAATGTAAGAATGATTTACACATATTAAATAAAAGCTTTTAAATTGAACCCACTGGGAACTTGGATTTTTTTAAGACCTACTTTAACGGAATTATAGTTGAAATTTTCTTCAATTATGAACAACCCCTGACCAAACACCAGTGGACGAAGCGACTGAGAACGACATGTCCGATCCCGATACGTCCTTCTGGTGTCCACGGAGACGAGGGCCGTCGCTGCTTGTAACCACGATCTCTTGGAAGCCGCTCGAGTTTATTTCAGTCCGAAAGCCACCTGTCTGAGTCAAGGGGACCGTAGCGCGGGACTTGGCTTTGGGAGCCGAGGCCGTAGGCGTTTAGGAACGGGGGTCTTCCTCTTTTTGACCAAATGTGAACAACGGCTGTTACGGACCTTGGGTAAACGCTTTCCCTTCAACGTCACTATCTTGGTCTTCGGCACTACCACCACCACCGCCACCAGGATCACCGAACCAGACCGGTCGTCGGACGGCTTTGGTCCATTTACGGACGTCTCTGCATAAGTGTTTGACCAAAGCTTGTTTCATGGCCGGAGGGACGTCCTCCGAGGTCAACAACGCCGCTTCCTGAGCAGCCAACCGAGCGGCTTCATCAATTGAGAGTTGTCCGTCAAACGTTCCTTGTACACGGTTTCCAATTGTCATAGCCGTTGCGGACACCAGCAAGAGTTTCTAAAACAATGTCATTGCTCATCGTTTCCAAGCAATTGCGAGGAGGCCAGAAAAATTAAGTAATTTAACGGGATTTGAACCCGTGACCTAGCGATGCCGGTGGGACGCTCTAATCATGTGAGCTGTGAAGCCACTGATGTTGGGAGCTGGTCATGTGTGGATTCAAATGTTACCGTGGTGAATGAATCAATAAACGAAATGATAAACAATGAAATGAATCATATATTGAACAGCTGATATGGATTATACCCTCACTTGATTTCATATCCGCAGTTCAATATATGACTCATTTTATATATCATTTCGTTCATTGTTTCCAACAATGGCACGACAATTCGATAGTGTCCCCGTCGGCCGTCTGGTCGATCATTCTCCGACACTCTTGACACACTCCATTTTTATAGTGTAAGGCTTTGTATTTTCTATACAGGACGTGTTTTTCTGAACGTTTCCTCTCCAGATTCAATTTCAGTTCTTTTGCAGGTCTCGAAGATCATGTTAGAGTCAGTCCACACGTCTAAATTGCTTGCCCAATTGACAAATGACACTGCAACAAAACGAACGAGGTCCGTACATCCACGTTGTGGCTTTGTCAACCCATCCTTTACCCATTCGTTCGATACACTGAGTTGTCGCTGTCGCAGTTGTTTGAGGGTTTTTATGCCATGACCTTGTGCAGAGCCCGTGGCATGAACCACGGCTGCTTTGGGAGCAGTCGCCATCGCGATCGAGACATAGGGTCGTTGTATCAGCAAATGCCTGTAATGAGGGTCGTCGTCATTCATCGTCGCACCCAATGCTCGCACACCATTTGCAATCCTTGCCAGTGACCGCAATCTGTTTGAGACACCATGATATGACGATGCTTTTTAATTGAGTTCTTACGACAGGCCATGTCAGGTCGATGCGTGGTCGACAACAGAGGAATCTGTCCACGTAACGCAACCATGACCAATTCTCTCACGGCATTTATCTG
>NC_090884.1:65211841-65219341 GCF_036669925.1 Montipora capricornis
AATGAGATTTTATGACAAGAATTGTTATCTACTAACAAAATGAAATGCTTGGAGGAGAAATCAATTTACTTCAACTTCAGCCACACAACAGTTTTTAACTGTACTGAATGTACTTTTTTTCTGAAATGACAGAAGCACATTATCTGTTGTACTCCACCCAAGTGATTTGGGCATACTGTATCGAGGTGCTGTAAAACTTCTGGTATGTCTTGGCTAGCCACAATATTAACTCGTTTTCTTTGGATGGTAGGGAATGGGAAAGTATACACCCATACTGTAAATGCCTGTGGCTATCAAAAATTGCACATGCCCCATTTTCCCAAACTAAAATTACTACTGTCCTCCCAACAGACACAAAGATGCCAACTGATTTCTGTTTCATGCTTGCCCGTTCCCTGACATTTGAAATGACATCCTGGAAGTTATTACCAGTAATAAAAAAATCTTTGGGATCCTCATAAGAAAGGAGGTGTAGATCATCTCCAACAGAGCTGAATGCATCTTCTACATCAAGCCCACCAACTCCTGCAGCAGAAAAGCATTCATCAAAGATTTTATTGCCCCTAGAAATACTTGAAACCACATGACCAAACCACCCCTCTTCAAGAACTTTATTTGGTTCACCAATCAACCCAGAGGAGAACTTAAAACCCATTACAAGGGCTATTAGGGTGCATGCAGAGCTACCTTGCCTACCCTGAAAAGTGCTTTGAGAAATTTGGGAGGGAAAAATAAATTCTTTAACACCCTGATAACCATAAGGAACAAAATGTGCCATGATTTCAATGTAAGGCTGTTGATAAACAGTGTTCAATGTGGACACATTTGTAGGGCCAGATATAAGGACCTCTTGGTCCCTGTAGCCCTTCTGATCATGACTTGTGGCTCTAGCAGTGACCTTCAGCTCCTGTCTCAACTGAACCCTTCCAAGAGATGACCCATAATTCCCTGCACTTAGAGAACCATGGGCATGGAACTTGAGTGTGCCAAACAGGGATTCAAGGCGACTTATTGAGAGCCGCAATGGAGACAAAGAGTATCCAGGAAAATTATCAAAGAAGTATGACGAGAACTGTTTAAATCCAAAGACCATGACTCTTTGAAGGTCAAATGTCTAGAGGGAGAGAAAAGGCAAGCTAAATAAGAAATGCCATTTATTTAAAGGAGCAGTGTCACAAGGATTTTGCTGTTTTAGGTCAATTCTGTGCTTATAAAATCATTACTTTGGGTCTTTAATCATTAAACAAAATGCTTCTGTAAAGCTACAACGAATACATCAACGGAATTTTATCAGAGAGGGCTAACCATAATAAATTTCTTGAGGATTTTTGGAACATGCAGCATCAAAACCTGAAAAAATTGGCAATTTTTTTCAAGTTTCAATCTATTTCAATCCATGCCATCCATAGCGACAGGCGACAAGAAACAGTTTCAGTACATTCAAATAGCCTTTAATAACAAAACTAGATCATTCATTAGTTTTGAAATTCAATCAATGCGAAGACACCTGGCTTTTTGTAAAGTTGCCAAGTAGCGTGACAATGCCCCTTAAAGGGCTTAGTAAACAACTAATCCTAACTCACATTCAAATATATGAATTTCAATAATAATAATTATAATGATAATGTACTATAACTTTTATTTATATTTATAACATAGATAGGACCCTGCGCGCGCTCTCTGATTGGTCAAAAACCTATGTTTTATCAGAGTATAAAACATCGAAAAAGCGTGTTTTATCGTTTTGCGCGCGTAAAATCTATATCATAAAGCAAATGAAGAAGCCTAAGCCGTGTATTACACTGTGATAAAACACTCCAGTCATTTGAGAACACTCGAGAAATGTAGAAAACACTCGCCTGCGGCTCGTGCTTTCCACATTTCCCTCGTGTTCTCAAATGCCTGTCGTGTTTTATCACAGTGTAATACACGGCTTAGGCTTCTTTATTTGTTAAATAATTCATCAAATCTTTTCACTCGCACGCAATTGGTTTAAACACGTCACTTGACCGAATATCACCCAGCTAAAACTGGGGGATATCCGAGAATATCCCCCAATTGTCAAAACAACTCGCGTTGCGAAAAATATTTGAAGGATAATAAACATGAAAGCCTCCATTTGGGGTGAAAATATTCTCGGGTATTTGTCCTTGGACATTATCCGTTCCTCGAAGCTCATAGTTTTCCTCAAGCTGTGCTCTCCGAAAGCTGTTCGCTTCTCGGAGCAGATAATGTCCGCGGACAAATATCCTAGAATATTTTCGCCCCAAATGGAGGCTACTGTTTATATATACTATTGCCCCATCAAAGGGAACACTTGTCTTCCCTCCAAGGACCAGGAGGGATGTAGTTTGATCTTTTAAATGCACATTTAAAAAATAGTAAACAAGATAATGTTAAAGTGCCTATAACCCCAAAATATTTTTTTCGCTTAAATAAATCTTTGCACCTGTTCGAAACAAACTGCACCTTTTAACTTTTTTATAGGCTGTAAAAGTTACGAAATCTAGCCATCATCTGTTGCATGACCGAGCTAGTAAGGGGTATGGGTCTATTCCTGGGTTGACGTCACAGACTGATTTACATCGTATTAAGTCTTTGTAAACATGCATGCAAATAAGTTTGTGACATCAACCCAGGAATAGACCCATACCCCTTACTTGCTCGGTCGTGTTACAGATGATGGTCAGATTTCGTAACTTTTACAGCCTGTAAAAAGTCAAGATTAGGGCTAAAAAGGTGCAAAAAGGCGCAATGCTTTTCAAACAGGTGCAAAGAGTTATTTAAGCGAAAAAAATATTTTGGGGTTATAGGCACTTTAATAAACAAGTTAATCTTTATTCAGCAATACCTGCCATGCTAAAAACTTTGCTGCACGTGCTCGTTTGGAGTTGTCAACATACTCTGCAAAGATTAAAAGGAAAACTTAGATGTAACCCAGTTTGTCACCCCAAAAAGTTAGGCGTGAGGAATCAGATCAAGGGGAAAATTATTGTAAATATACATACACTGTAAAAGTAATTATTATATACCACACAGGTGAATAGTACTTTTCAAGCATGCTGATTGGCTAGCTTGGAGGTGATTAACCAAGTACTATTCACCTCTGAGCAGCCGAAGAAAAACAAAATGGCTTTTGTTGGTAAATTATCGCAAATAAAGTTACTCTTTGGGCTGCTAGTTATTCAGCTTGTGTGGTATATACACCTCAGTGTCAGTGAAAGTGGTGGATATTTATCTCCACTTCAGCGAATAATTGTTAATTATAAGAATGTCTATCATTTTAATTACAACTGTATTTTGGTGTTGTGTTTATTATGGCCTGGTTTACTGGTTAACTAGCATACAGTTGTTGGTAATCCAATGAAAGTGTAACTTTCAAGTGGCCAAATAAAAAAGGAGCTCTAATGAAAAAAGGTGAATGTAATTGAAGTTGATTCCAAAATGTTGAATGTTAAACATTTGAATCACTTCCTCATCAAACAGACTAGCTTTCATTTTCAACCATAATGACAGCCAGGTGAAGTGACCCATTGTTTGACTTTTAATCTTTTGATTGCTTTTTTAATGGACAAATGACTTAATACAGTTTGTTGAATAAAGTTTTTGATGTAAGCATACCTGTGTTGTTGTGCTCCTCTGCCCATTCTTCGAAATATCTCCATCCCTGTTGTATGTTTTTGAATACAGCTGACTCATTGGATCTTATAAACACATGGCTAAGGATTCCCTTTTCAAAAATGTGGTGGCATGCTTGTAGGTACCTTGCTGTTTCTTTCACAACATCAGTTTTCTCTGGGCCTTCACTACTCAAATTTGCATATTCTTCCAAGGCTGCAATCATATAACGTTGCTGTAGAATGTAAAAGTAGACAAAACCACTTATCACTGTTCCATTCATAAAAATGGAAGCTTCATCTCAATTGTAAATATTTGAACCTTATTTATTGCCAGGATCTGTATATATGACATAAATTATCATTCTTTAGTCAATTTCAAGCTAAGGAATAGAACCATAAAGTTCTATAAATTTAACATAATTTTCCCTCTCTTACCTGCATTATCTTTGCAGGCATAACATTTAGTCTTGTCCAGCAGTCACGTTGCACATAGCTATACCTCAGACCAGGGACACGCCTACCCAGACCTTTTGCAGATCTCTCTTGATCCCTGTAATATTGATCAATTATTGGCTGCCAGCCAAAAGTAGTGCCTCCCTTCTCGAAAGCTTTTTTCCCCTTGTTCCTTGAACTGTACAAAGCTGCAATGATGTTCTTCAACTGGACAATATAAGAAACAATAACACCCAGGTGTTACAAATTGTACACATGAGAATAATTAAATACTTGAATTATTATAATACCTTACCTGGTGAGCAGGGCATATCATGACAAAGCAGGTTTTGTCTGATCTGGTGCTGAATGGATTGATGAAACTGGCCTTGAACTGGTATCGTTCAGCACCACTGTCTTCTACTGGGAGCTGCTCATTTGCATAGCCACAAAGCCTCTTAAAAAGGGCTAAGTTACAGGAAGCTCCATCACCAACCAATAGAATGACATGGAACCGGTACTTTTCAAGGGTACTGATCACCTTGAAGACGATGTCATGTAGAAACTTTCCATCCAGGGGTACCTCAAGGAGTAAGTAAGGCCCAGCAAACTCAAACCCAGATGTCATATCCCGCCAGTAGGTCTGAAGAACGTAACTTGCCCTTTGACCAGCTCCATTTTCTGAGATGAACAGGGACTCATAAACATCATGAAGACATGACCAGTCATTTTCATTCATTGCATAGCCAATGGCAACACCATCTGTGCAACGGATCTGAATCTTACTCTGCACCTGTTAATTACAACTTACAATTATTTCAAAAGCATTTCATGGTCAGAAATTCCAGTTAAAATATTTTTTATATTATGCAAATGAGGAAAGTGATGACATCATCGGTGGTTTCACTAAAATAGTACAACACTCAATCAAGAATACCTCCATAAATATTAAAAAAAATGTAAATCACAAAAGAAACAAAATCCACTGTGCCATTGCTATGACAACAGTTATGCTGCTGTTCCTGTTTCAATTAAGACTAAAATTTCCAGATCATCTTAAAGAAGGATAATTCACTGCCAATAATCTTACTGGGGAGAGGTAAGAAAAAATGCATGTAAACCATGTGTGAATCTCTGAGAAAGACCCTCTGTCCCAGTTTAAAAAGTTGGAAATGGAGATATTTGTTTTCCCCAGACAGAGACTGGATCCAAGAGCACTGCCATGGCAACAACATAGCAGGTGTCATTCTGTTTTGCTTGTGATGTGCATTTCTATTGATAAGTTTGAAGATCACTGCTCCAATATTTCTAGAGATATTCTTGATTCAGTATTTTGTTGTTCAAGTGGAGCTATTTATGACATGATCACTTTCCTCATTGGCATGATTAATACAAAAACATGAATATCTCTAAAATGAAAAAAGATATTCCAAATTATAAGGGAAATTCCATTCTTCTTTACTTTGAAAATCATTTCAAATAAGCAGCAATTATTTTGTACTGCATGGGCACTTTAAAGGCTTCACCAATCCAATAACAGTTTTGAGTTACTGAATGGATCTGAAAGTAACAGTTTAATTTACACTAACAACAACATAAAATTGTATATGCAATAACAAAAGGGGTCAGACGAAACTGCATATTGAGCTAGGTTTTTTAACTTTGTCAAATTTAACTCAGTTCATACTCCATGTTTCAACAATACAGCAAAAAAACGCTTAAAATTTAAATAGGTTATATTACTTCATGATCTGCAATGAGCCCTATAATGATTCAAATAACATCATTGATGATTGCCATGTATATGCATGTAGATGTACCAAACATTAAGGAAGATATAGTAAAACTTAAATACAGATACACCAATATGGCTGTTATGATAAGCAAAGGGAATACCCTCTATTCACCTTTGTCTCATCAAACAAGAGTTCTCCAACTCCCAGTGGCTCTGGTCTTCCACTAAGGACTGCAGTGGTTTTAAATTGATTAAACAAAGTGAGTTGCTCGATGATTCTTTCTTCATGGATACCTTCCTCTACTGTTCTCTTTGCCATTACCCTCTCCAAGGATCTCCTGCATGGAAGCTGGAAAATGTCCAGCTTCTTGAGGTCATCAAACAGGACCGGGCAGCGTGCATAAATAGCAAGAGCCACTCGCCAAGTTGCCTGAGTCCAACGATTAGATCGATGTCCATATCCTTTAATAGAACGTGTATAGAACAGTTTTAAGCTGAGTGTCGTAAAACCAAAATCAAACCAGTTTACTTACCAAATTAGACTTCTCAGCTAACCTCAAATTGTGGTATAACCAAAACCAAAGCAATTGCCTGATTACTAAATCAACACATCTAAATATCTGGGTAATACAGGATTTCAAAATTTAATGCAAGAATAGTTTGTAACAGAATCCCTTGTGATCATGAGATGGATTGGGCCTAGAAGAAAAAGCATTGTACATACATGTCTGTAGAGTAACTAAAAGCATTTCTTATTGATAAAATTATTAGTGTTCTTGAACACCTGAGAGGACTTCCATATAAAACGGAGAGGGAAGTATGTAAGAAATTGTGACTAAACCCTTGAAGGGGACCAGTGGCCTGGCCCAAGCTATTTAACCCTCTTGAAAGATACAACACATTTAAAAAGTACAGAAATTATTTATATTTTCTCCTCTTTTCCTCTGACATTCGCCCGAACACCCTAAGTGAGAAATACAAAGCCCTATGCAGGGGAAGAGAGGAGGGGGGCGAGGGTGGTGGTCTGGAACAGTGAAGTTTATAAAACACACCAGGGATGATCAGATATATTTGTGCCAAAGTGTGAACTTTTCTCTTCCCGTATCCTTCACACAGCCCCTTAAGTTATTTGGTTACTGATTATCACGCAAAATTACTGATAATTCCTCTTACTTAATTTCTTATCATCTTCTGACCAATTTACAATTTTGCATTTCGGAGTATCCTGAAGCATGTAGATCAAATTACACACCTTCTAAAACTTACCGTTTTTTGCCTGATCTTTTCGGAAATTCACTTTGTCCGAATCCCATATCTCACGCAAGACTTGCCCTGCACCGGGTCGTAAACTATCAGCTTCTGCCACACATTTTTCAAATTCCTTTCTTCCCATGGGTGTAGATTCAACTCGCTCCATCAATTTGTCCAAGTCAGAGCTATGTGTATCAGACATTAAAACAGAGAACTTCTTTCTGTACCGTTTGACCTGCTTTGTCATGTTTTTCCTTGATTGCCGCATATTTTTCAATCGCTTACTTTGGCTCTTTGGACTGAGGCAAGAGAAGCGAACTTTGGATGACACAGATTGTCTGCTCCTTACGTCTTCTTCAGTCAGAGACTTCTTTTGGTTTAAGCGTTCTGACAGTTTTTGTTCTGTTTTGTAGCAACATCGACACTTTCTTCCACTCTCACATTGGGCATTTTTTATCAATC
>NC_090884.1:65226841-65236841 GCF_036669925.1 Montipora capricornis
TGGCTAACCGGGCCACTTCCGGTTAAAGTTTCAACAAAGCGTGTCTGCAAAAATCAGCCATTTAATTTCGATTATCTTTTTTCCTTCCAAGTTATGGTTAAAAGAGATTCTGAAGCTAATTGTCACCGAAAAGACTTGCCGTTAATACGAAATTTTTATGTGATTGTTTTAGGACCGATCAGATAGTGGTCCGACAGCGGTTTTAAATTTCTTGGAAGAAGTCTTGAAAATTACGGACAATAGAGCCGCTTCGAAAACTCTTTATTTACCTAACAACACATCTCTTGCCGGTAAATGACAATGCAAAATTGCATCTTTTTCGTCCAAACTGCATTGTTAACTTTATCTGCTTCGTTCAACTCGTTCAACGTATCACGTCTGTGGCCCGTAGTAATGAAGCGCTAATTAAATCAGGATATAAGCAAGCTTAATTTGTAGTTCCATTCAGTAGTACTATAACCCACCTGTTTGGGCTTTAATATTTTCTGAAGAAAAAAGAACTTATCGGTCTCTTTAAATGCAACCACAACATCTGTCGTGACACTACTTGAGAATCGTTTTGAACCTTTAATAAATTTCGAATATAATCAAAGCTAATCGTCTAACACAAATTGCAGTCACTCTTCCAGTCTATTTGCAAAGTGTTTGGATAAATTCACTTACAAAAAACGCTTACTTGGCTTCACTTTTACAGACATGCCACTTTCCTACAATCCCTTAAAAGTGAGGTAACATTAGAAACTTTAGCCCCAGCGATAAATTGGTCGCAAGTGCGTCGTTGCGAGTTAGATATACACAGGTCGATTAATACCGTACGTGACGAGGTCAGTGTAGTTTGCTGGCTATGACTGACTTGGAATTCAGTTGTTTTCTCGTGCAGATTCGTCTCCTTGATTTTGCAGAGAATGATTATGATAGAACTTGTATGAGAACCTCAATGGCATGATTTGTTTACTGAATATTTATTCATACCCAGTGCCCCAGTGTAAATAGCTCACGTATAAGGACGTCCAACACGGTCCGTTTTCGCCACCAATCCGCCCAACGCCCCTTTTATTGAAACTAGGCTCAGTAGCTAGGTCAGTGTTTTAAAACGAAACGTAAAAACCTATCCTTTTATCTTTTAACTATCTTTTAACTATCGCTGAAGGTCGTCGACTTTGGAATCCCTTGATAAACTAGAAGCGCTCTTTGTTTCATCCGATTGAAACACGGTCACCATACCTCGTAACAATAATGACACAGTCCAGCACCCCGTTCGAACACCGAGTCTTCGGTCAACAATTCTTCGGCCAGATGGGTTTTGCCACTACGCGAAGGGCCGACGGTTATCGTACTACTAGGACCGCGGATCATCGTCGTCCTCGTCGTCGATAGTGCATCTCGTTATTCTTTACACCTTTGATGCTTGTTTCCCCAACAGGAAACCCGATCTTCCAAACGTCGGATTGGATCTCAATAAGACCATACTCATCCCTTTGGAAATTTTATCGATGAGCCGGGGTTCAGGACGATAAAAGGCCCCTCCTCTTTGTTTCCTTCTTTTTTGGGGGGTGGAACGTCGTCGTCGTCGTCGTCTTCAACGTGGTGGGTTGGTGACGGTGGAACCTTAGAACCAAACCCCCACCTCCATTTATCTTACACACACACACACACGCACGCAAAAACAACTTTTTAAATGAACATTGTCTCGATGCGTGTTGGTTTTCGGCCCCTATTTCCACGTCCTCAACGATCCATAGGCGGACTTGGTCTCCCACGTATCCACCGTTGCCGACCAGATGGTGGAGAGCAAATTGTTGCAAAAAGTTTTCCATCATACGTCCTTGAGCCCGTTCTTTCAAAAACAACAATGCATAATGGCCATGTCCTACTGTTCAAGGCTTGTAACGTCTGGTCGCTTTTCCAAAGGGGGGAACCATCGAACTTACAAGGCGTGCAGCCCCGGGACCTCGTTGGTGGGGAGAGGCAGGCCATAACTCTCCAAGACTTCTCATGCTCGATCTTTGGTCGATAGACCCAATAAATGTCGACCCGGTTCGCCTCGGGGATCGGTGTACATGGCCCAAGTCGTCTCGGTGGGATGGGACGGCAATCCGTAGGAAGGATGCACGCCATGAAAGGGTTTCAAGATCGAGTCGTCCAAGGCCAAGTAATGGAGTTCGGCATCGCTGAGAGGTACAAATTCCATGGTTGTCTCAACGATTCATCAACGCATATTATATAGAATACCTCCATTGTCGTCAATCTCGAACAGGTTCTCGAATTCAACCCAGACCAACAAGTTGAGGTTTGTGTTGTGAGCATTAAAATCAATCTCAAAGCGCAGATTGTCAACTTGTTTGGGATTCTAATGAAAAGGGGTGTCGGCATCCCATATAAACGCAAATAAGGTGCAATTTTTGCCGTTGCCCCTTGTTGGGTCGATGATGCATGACCGACCCGCTGACTTCCAAGAGGCGATGGTACCCTAGCCCTGTTTCCATTCGTTGTCTCCGTTCAGTTCCAACGTAGGGTACGAGTCTTCTTCCCCTTCGACATGTGTGCACCACCCCAAATTTCTGGAACGTAAATAGCCAATACTATAAATCGCCATTGAACTAGTGACTGTCCAGCAACCCCACTATGAAACGATCGGGGGCACGAGCCAGAAACACATTGTTTTCGCGAATTTGGTCATGCGACCGTTGAACGAGAAAGTCCGCATCTCGCTCCGAAACACAGGATACTTGGCCTAGGTGGCTTTCACTTTCCTTATGGCCTGTGGAGCATTATACACGGACAAGTTCGGCGATAACCGACATAGATGTGGTGTCACTTTGAGATCCTCTTGACCCAACGTCACTTGACGTTTAAACCCCGTGCCACTGGTCTTGGTACTAAACAGAAAGAAATCGAGGTTGTCGCAAAAACTTCAAAGACGATCTCGATCAAAGCTTCCATAAAGGCTGTGTACACAGAGGTGTCCGTCTGGTTGCTCATCAAGGTACCATTCAACCGTACATTCATTTGTTTGAAGATCATTCATTTGTTTGACCCAGGTTGTTGGTCATGTACACAAATTTGGTATCGTCTTCATCTGAGGCACTGTCGGCATCGCCCACCAATCTGTTGGTCGAAGCTGAGTTGAAACACAATTCCACTTCCAAATAACATAGTCCCAAATCGACAAAATCGTCCAAAGCGCCAATTGAAAACGAAATGGGTGCAATGCCCGTACTGCCCAGACTGCACGTCACCTCGCGATACCCTTGTATGGTCACGTCGGTCAACGGGAAGGTAAACATGTCCAAACTCATCGTATCCTCTTCCTACTTCGTCGTCTTTGTCGACGTCGTGTCAGGAATTCCGTCCACAGCATGGACGCGGATGATCCGCTCCTTTTATAGTCGGGTCGACTGTTCGATACCGAGTCAAAGTTTGTTGTCGACGCGGACGCGATTGTGCCACATACTCCTTCATGATTGACCAAAGATGTCCAATACGGTCCGTTTGGCTTTTCTTATTAGCATAACGTCCCCCGGCTTTCACCCGAGCTGTCAGTCAGCAAGGCCCCCGCTTCGCTTTCCGTTTGACCCCACGTTTCAACTCGTGTCCGACGAGACGCTAATCATTGGATGTGCAGCGGGTTAAAGTACGTGGTCCCAAAACCACTTTGTTTGTAAGCTTCTTCTCGTACTAACGGATATGACGAATCCCCCACGATGCTGCTGTTCACGACGTTCGAATACAATAACATTGTTCACGAGAGTCATAAACTTCCAGTCTAAGTTCTGACTCAACACGAGTCCTTCCGAATGACAATTGCCAGTCCCCTTCGAATTTGACGGTATGAGGTAAACGCACTTTGTTGGGAAATTCGTGCGACACGTCACTGAGCAAGACGATGGGGTCCATGACAAGGACAATAACGACGACGAAGACGCAATCGTATGCGTAAAACTTAATCCAAAGGGAAAGATAAATTTTACACACTTACACTTTACACAACGCTCCAACACTTGGCTAAGTAGCCTGACCTCTGGCTGTTATACACAGAAGAGACGTCCGTCGACTTTGGTTACAAGGACTTCCACGATATCGATCCGTGTCGCTCGTATACGATGATACTCAGTGTGCCGAGGTTCCCCCGCGTCCTGTCGCCTTTTTAGGGGACGGTAAGGGAAATGGAAATGAAATATTTTTACCCAAGGGACACCTTAATTAGTTAAGAGCGCTCAGGAGCTAGTTCAACATCTGTCCGTGGATCGAATTGGAATTTGGCTGTGTTGGTTTTTCGTGGAGAGAGGAAAACCGGAGTAAAGGTAAAGGTACAGTCTGCTCTTCGAACCAGTAGGCGCATTAAGCGGCGCTTATCTCCGAGTTCATGAGCATGAAGCGACTAGGAGTATTTCTACTCCCCCCTGGATGGGATGCTAGTCCATCGCAGGGTTACCTGCAGCATTAAATTCGCCGGTACCCATTTATACACCTGGGTGGAGGGAGGCACCGTGAGGGTAAAGTGTCTTGCCCAAGAACACAACACAATGAACCCGGCCAGGGCCCGAACCCGGACCTCTCGATTCGGAATCGAAAGCACTAACCACAAAGCCACCACACCTCTCTAGAAGCAAGGAGGGAACCAACAACAAACTTAACTCACGTATGATGCCAGGACCGGGAATCGAACCCAGGCCACATTGGTGGGAGGCGAGTGCTCTCACCACTGCGCCACCCCGGCTCCTCAACGGTACAGAGCAGTTTATCGTCCGATCCACCCATTTACTTTCGATCAGATCCGAATACACGCACAATGGAAGTTCGACGACGGTAGGTCGATTTACGGCGTAAATTTGAGCATAGGCTTCACTGATTCGTGCGAAGAGCCAAGGGTACACGTTGGACAAGATCATAAATATGGCTCTGTCTCTCTTTGGGGTAAGCCGACGCCACCGTTACGTCACGATAGAGGGTCCTTCCCACGGGTAGGTCTCGTACGATGCTTTGCTTGACGGTCTCAGTGATTTTCTTGACCAGTTCGAGCCTTGTCGACGATGGCGTGAATTCGTCGGCCCTCGCGAAGCCACAGGCTTGTATTCTTTCTATCACCCGTGGTGATAGAAAGAATACAAGCACAGGTACTCATCGTTCTTGTGCAAGTGATGTGTGACGGAGTCCGATAGCATGTCTTTGGAATGAACCAGTGGAAGTGGGGTACGAGTTAAATGCATGCTGGACAACCCCACTTCCCAGGCATCGATTTTGTCGTGCCAGGTCGGTTCTTTGGGAAGCCGACTCTTGAAACGGGAAGCACCATTACCGGCAAACTCGTTCCGTGGTCCGTTACTCGACAGCGTGGTGTAGCAAGTCGACTAGGAAGAAGGCATGTTTTGGATTTCTCCCTATCCGTTTTTTAATACATGCGTCAAAGTCTTTATGGGAACCCAACTGTCGTATATTTGCAGCCAACCAAACCATCGCACTTTGACCGTGGGTCCACGGTCACCTTTTGTGCGCCCTGTTCTAAAAAAATGACCTTCTACAGGTGTACCGTCCCATTCCTTCAATTGGTACATGAGCATATATGAGCATATATGAGCATATATGAGTCCATCCGTGCAGGTACCCTTTCTTGAAAGGTCGATGTTTCTTGCTGAGTCGTACACGATCACTCACATTCAATTTAGGTCGGGATATCCTTTCAAGCGTTTACCGTAAAAAACGAGTCCACACCGCTCCTTCATTATCGGACGCCGCCTCTCGGGAATCCATGCCAATGCTCCGATGTTGGCCTCGATTGTACGCGCTCAATAACTTAGGAAAAACGTTCACATACGCTTGGGTACGACGAGCAGTAATATTACGGTACATGTGTTCCTTGTATGTATGATTAAATCGTTCCACAACCGAAGCTTTGGTATCCCCGTGCGTCGAAAAGTGACAAAAACCTTTTCGTGCTAAAAAGCGTCGAAACTTCACGGTGTTAAACTCTTTCCTGCATCGGCCTGTAAACGCAACGGACGCCGTCTTCCGGATTTTCGTAAAGTCTGGCGAAATCCTTTGGTCACGGTCGTCCTCGTCTTTTTCTACAAAGGCATTGCCCAAGCGTATTTGGACAACACGTCGATCACCGTCAATAGATAAGGATTCGCTGCATTCCAGTTTTTCAAATGTTGCATCTCCACCAGATCCGCTTGCCATTGTTCCCCCATTTAAACACCAAGACTGGGAAAGAGCCCTCGTCAGACGGGACGATGGAGCGTGTAAGCCAAATCCCCTTGCAATTCCCGTCATGCTTCGTCGATCGTCAATCTTTGGGTTCGAGCTTATCTTGACACCCCTCCTAAGGACCCCGGCGTTTGGGGGTCCGTGTAAACACTCATGAGGGGGCGGCCGGAGGACCGTGTGCATTTCGACATGTTTTGGAGACCACTCAACGTGCCGTCAATTCCAGAATGGTTGGACGTGTCTTGTAGATGACGCTTTTCAAGGATCTTCCACCTGTGGTAGACTTGATCGGGTTCGGTCGTCTTCATAAACCAATCAACGTAGACGACAAAATAACTCCATGGCATGGTATGGTATAGTATGGTGTACTTTATTTAAATCCAGAAGACATGCTAGCCCCAGCAACATTAAGCTGGTTTTCATGGAGGGCGTGTCTTTACAAATATATTATATAAAAATGTAATTATATACATGTAAATATGTGTATATTAAAAAAGCGACTGCAACATAACATATATGCATAAAACTACTTGAATCTGCTTAAGACGCTAACACTAGCATAAAGTACTTCTTTTAATTACAAGCAAGAGTATAGCTAATAGTACGGAATTAAATTTATAATTATAACCCCTAAAAACCCCTATACTATACCACCTATAAGAAAATGAAAGCCATTCAATATTGAGTCGCAAGACTAAACGAATGTAGGATGCCATGACCGAATCACGTTCGAGGTTGTTTTTAAATGAATTTAGTGAATCCGACCATATATTTAGCTTCATTTGGAAGTTGAATCCAAATCATAGCACCACTGTATTTCAAACTTCTTTTTAGAAATTCCTCCTTTTGTTTAGGAAGTGTTAGATCAGTTGCACTATTTCACAGGAGGGTATTTCGTTTGACTATTCCTTGTGACAAAAGAGTCCCCTAGGTTGGGTGCGGGGTCATCATTCAATATTTTGTACATCAAAGTTGATTTAGCAAGGAGCCGTCTCTTATCCATGGTATTCCAAGATAGAGCCTCAGTCAAGTGGGCAGAAGGAATATCATAACTGGCACTATTAAGAACTCCAGCAGCACAAGACTGAAATATCTGAAGCTTATCCTTTAATAACTTTCCTCAGTAGTCCCTTAAAGGGTTATAATAGTCAAAATTTGGTTGTACTAGGCTCCTATATACCTTGTCGAGTGCATTCGAAGGAACAAATGGCCTAATACGTCTCATCACTCCAATGCCTCCATTAGCCTTCTTACAGACCATGTCAATATGGCTTTCACAAGTAAGCTTCTCATCAGTCTGACCCCCCTAGACATTTATGTGCGTCAGTTTGGGAAACAGGTGTGTTGTTTACCACAACGGGATGTTCGAAACTCTTATTACTCAGATTATAAGAAGACCCAATGAGCATGAATTTAGACTTAGCGGGGTGCATTAGGAGTTTGGTTTCTATGAGCCAATTTCTGACATGTTCGAAGTCAGTACTCAGTTTTAAGATAAGTCCGTTGACATCGTAAGAGGATGGAAACAATTGAGTGTCATCTGCAAACATGCAAGGAGTGATTGACCTCAGGCAGTCTGGTAAATGATTAACATAAAATAGGAACAACAGGGGGCCGAGGATTGAGCCCTGGGGCACCCCACAGGAATAATTTTCTTCGATAATAGTTGCCACTTGATAATACACTAAACAAAAAAAAAGGTAACTAAATTAATACATCTTGATGAAGGGTTTAGAGTATTGAGAGGATCACCACCATATTTTGAAAAATGCATTAAGGACTTGCATTGTTTGCTATCATTCGCCAGTTAGGTAATCCCACACGGTTCTGCCACATCTTTGGTAAACTTGTAGAGAAAAAAGAGCTAACTGATGATGAGATTAACAATATGACCTGGCAACAAAAATCAGACCGTATTCAAAAAAACCCTGTCACCTGTGCTAGGAACTTTGAACACATAATGCAGCTCTTTATAAAGGATGTGTTCAAGAGTAATGTTATGTCTATTGGAGAAATAGTAGACTTTTTTTACAGGGTTGAATCCCAGCAATGGGGATCACCTGACATGCATGCATTATTTTGGGCATCTAGTCGCATATTAGAGCCCCCCTGTGCTGTTACACCATTGGGGCGGGCCCCAATCATTTCACGGATAAAAAAGAGCCTGCTTGTAGGCTAACCATTATCCAGCTGATTAGGTGTGGGCCCCTTCGTCGCCCTTTTGAAGGTTGGAATTGGAGCGTTCTGATTGGTCGATTCAAATTTTTGCTGGAAATTCAAATTTGGGCGGCAAATTCAAACGTACGTTAGGCGGAACTTTCAAAATTCAAATAACATGTCACATACACGTGACACCTCCCTATCTGCGGACCCTCAGAAAACACGGTTTAAAAAAGATGGAAACGAGGCCATCTTTAATAATTTAAACAAGACAAAAATAGGATTTATTTACGAATGAAACGATTTAATTAAAAATAAAATAGCTATTTACAATCGGGAACGTGGAATGCGGTCTGGTGCCGAACCTCGTCCCGGTTTATCCAAGCCTGTGTCCATAAGTTATTGTAAGCAAAAATACAAAAGTAAAGCAAGTCAAAGTCTCTGAGCGCGTTCCGTATTCACAAAATAGAGAGGCCTGAGGACTCGTTCATTTATACACAAATGCACAGTAGCACAAAGATCCTTCTTTTAAAATTAGTCTTTACACCTAAAAATCGTTCACTTGTCATCATCATCATTTTGTTCTTCTTCATCTTGAGTTGGAATGGGACGCGGTTGGAACATCCTGTTTAATAAAAATTTCCGTCTTTCCACAGCTGCGTCTTTAGCCTCTTTCTTCAACATCCATTCAATCCTCCTCCATGAAACGATGTCGCGTTTTCATAATGTCTTTATGCACGGGATCATGTTTTAGACGTTCAAACCACTGGAGATAGTGCAAATACAGCTCTCGCAACTTTCTTCTGTAAACGGGTAACAGGGCATTTTCAGAGACCCCCTCCTTTAAGAACTTGTTGACTTTTTTGTCATAGGTTGAACTCAGTGACTCTTCCACCGCTTGGCGCAGAGTTTCCCAGGAATCGTGGTCATCCCTTTCCCTGTCACTAACGTCTTCATCCTCAGAGTCGATGACCATGTCTGAGTCCGAGTCTTCTTCTTCCCCTTCATCTTGGTTTCGCTCCTCATGTTTTTCACTTTTCTCTTCCGAGGCAGCATAGGATGGTACTTCCTCAAATATGTCCCCCATTGTTGTGTGTCTCACAGTGTCCTGGTCTACGCGTTTCCAACAACCTCGCCTCTCGTGACGGTCTCTGTTATAAGCTCGACTAAAACGGTTTGTGGCCGTAACGGCAGAGATGTGCCATACACTCACCCAAAGGGATTGCTCCAAATGTGAATCTCGAGTTTGACGTCTGCTTTTATATTCATTGTGAGTCACGGAGTGAGCGAGTGTGAAACTGCGGCTAAGATCATCATAAACGAGAAGCCACCGAGGAGGAGAACGTTGTCTGATTGAGCTCCGGTTGCTTTTGTTGACTTAGTGAAGTGCGTGCCATCTACCAAAGAGTCTATCAACAAGACATGGAGGCCACACTCGCAGCACTGATTCAAGAGATCGAAAGGTTGAAGTGAAAATTCGGAAAGGGAACAAGCGCGAGCAACTCAAACGATGGCGAGCCAAAAACTCGGACAAAGTTAAGGAGCAAAAGAAGAGATGGAGGGACGAGACCCGACAAAACGTGAGAGACCAAAAGAGAGCAGGAAAAACGACCATGACACAACCTCCGCTCGT
>NC_090884.1:65244341-65246841 GCF_036669925.1 Montipora capricornis
TTATTATCAAATAAAAAGTTTAGCTTGGTTTCGTTTATTACAAGGATGTCTATTCCAGAGGAGGACATAAACACCCGAAGTTCATCGATATGTGCTACCAAGCACACTGGTCTGGAGGACATGATGACAGATAACGAGTCTCTCCCGCTTAACTTCGACAGCTCTTATTTACAATACCTTCAGCTCAAAGGTGACAAGTTAACGTGGATTAGTGATCTTGAATCCCTAAAACATTTCGTTGAGAAGGGTTTGAAACAACAAGGCAAATGGTCGTCGCCCGGCGGAAATTCGAAGCAATTTAAAAGCTCTGTCAACAACCTCACTATTACTTGGTACAGTAAAAACTGTACTGGTACAGTAAAAAGCAACTCACTCTCGCCTTCCAGGGGCGAGATGGACCCGTTTTAAAAGGTATCTTGACCAAACGTGTTCGAGACAACGCAGGGAGAACCGATTCAACGGGCTCGAATGTCTCTTCAACGGTCGAACAAGTAAATCCATTGTTGTTTGAAGCCAATGACATTTATGCTAATCAACCAAGGGTAGCCGAAGCGGGACCAGTATTTTCCAGTCAAGAGAGATCTAATACTGAATTAGTTGCTGAAATAGAAGGTATAAAACTTGACCTCCTTATTCTACAGAAAAAGGTAGAAGCCAACTCTAATCTGCTCTCGATAAATTGCCAAAATCGAGAGGAATTTGCTGTTAGCGCCGAACTTTGTGAATACAAAGGGAGGTGTGAGAAACTGGAATCATCTATATGCAAAAAAGAGAGAGTTATCGAAGAACTTGAGGAGAAATGTTTGTCTCTCGAAAATCGTGGTGTATCATTGGAACAGGAAAATGACTCACTAAGGCTTGCATTAAGGCTTATTTTACAAGAAAAGAACGAAGAAGACTCCCATCACCAGCAAGAGACGAACGAGTGTTTTTATCAAGTGAAAAACTCGAGCACGAATGTTGGGTGTAATAAACGCAACCAACGTAAAATGTCAACTCAGAATAATATCGTGACGCGTAAAAGGTTTGAGATCCTTAGTGATGCACAAGATGATCCAACAGAGACAGAGGCAGCAACACACAAAATCATCCGGCGACGGCAAAACCATCAACGTCAAAACCATCAAGTCTCAGAGGTGAACAAGCACTTGACGAAGTTTTGCCGTCAGAATGATTGGAGATTTATTGAACACAATAATATAAACGAAAAGGGGTTAAACCGTGGAGGTCTACACCTGAATTTTGCAGGTAACAAGCTTATTTTTAAGAATTTTTATCATGGTCTAGCTCATTGAACTTTTACTATGCCTTCCATTAATGCCGTGCCGTTGGAAGGCAGCAGTCAGGAGTCATCGAGAAGTCCGACTCAAAATCCTATTGATCGTTCTCGAGTATTGCCCTCCAAACGCGGTTTTAAGCTGGCCTCGCTGAATATAAATAAATTGACCACTCATCTTGATGAACTCAAGATCTTTCTCGTAAGTAACGATATAGATGTTCTCGCAATTAACGAGACTAAACTAAATGAATACATCACCGATAATGAGGTCAGTATCTCTGGTTATGATATAGTTAGACGTGATAGAACTACATATGGAGGTGGGGGCGTTTGCTTTTATGTAAAAAAGTCAATTAACTTTTCGGTGCGCAACGATCTTTGCATGGGCAGTCTTGAGAACCTTTGTATTGAAATACGCAAACCTCGTTCTAAATCATTTATTGTTGCTACGTGGTATAGACCACCTAATTCGCTTGTTAGTATATTTTCACCTTTTGAAGAGTTGATTGGGAAATTGGATTCCCTTAATACTGAATTCTACCTTTTAGGGGATCTAAATTGCAATATGGCCGCATCCCAGTTTGATAGCGATACACGCAAATTATTAACTATCACGGATGTTTATGGTCTTCAACAACTCATAACAGAACCAACAAGAATAACCGAAACTTCTGCAACATTGATTGATTTAATTTTTACTAACTGTCCTGACAAGGTGTTATGCTCAGGTGTGCGTCATATTGGCATTAGCGATCACAGCATGGTCTATGTCTATCGAAAATTAGCCATTAATGGACAGAGTAAGGGTCACACTAATATAACCTATAGGAATTTTCGAAGTTTTAACCGTGATAAATTTCGTAGCGATGTTGCATCTCAAGATTGGGATCACATAAACAATTCTTCCAATCCAAATGATATGTGGAATGAATGGAAGGAATCCTTTTTGGCTATTGTTAACAAGCACTCCATTGAGAACCACTCGTGTTCGCGCGCGGGGTTCCCCATGGATTACTTCTGAGCTTAAAAAACAGATGCACGATAGAGATATTTTGAAACTCAGAGCAATTAGATCAAAAAATCCTAATGATTGGGCTCACTTTAAAAGACAGCGGAACAAAGTCAATAGTGCGACTAGGCTAGCGAAGCAAGTTTATTATCAAAATATGCTAAACGAGCATAAGGGTGATTCCCGCAAAACCTGGCAGATCATCAATGAGC
>NC_090884.1:65251841-65254341 GCF_036669925.1 Montipora capricornis
AGAACTCTCCAGTTCCAACCGTGAAAAGGGGGACGAGGGGGTCCACACCACTACTCAGCTGTTATATCACATTGACTAGGGAATAAAGAAAACTTTAGCCTGCCAATTTCAAACAATCGCGGCCACTTTCATATCTACGAGTAACGACAATGGCACCTTGATTTTGTTTTCCGTGTCGGGAAAAATCTTTCCTATCCCTCCCCTGCTAAGTAGTGTCTTAGTGCGTAGAGTCTTCTGGGCGAATGTGTAGTCGGTTTCAGTGGGTAGTCGAAATGTGTAGATTTTATCCGGTGGACACACCCTTATGTAGCTCAATCATGAAAAGTCAATTGGATAAAGGAGACAGGCGGTGAAAAATAAATATCTGGAATCTCCAAAGCGACAAGTAAAGGTCTTCGACAACAATTGCATCTTTCGCCTTCCGATATCACAAAGTGAGCTTTGATTCTAATGTTATTTGGCTTGTGGGATTATGTACAACATTGAAAACAAACGACAAATTCTGTATTGGTTTAAAAGGAATCAAACGCTTTGAATGCATCACAGTGAGTAGTATACCAAATGGGGGTTCTACGGCTGGTGGAGCATTGGAGCTGTGGAGCCCTGAAGCTCCACAACCCTATCCCTATCTCTAATCCTAAACTCCAGCAACGAACCCTAACCCTAACCCTTCACCCAAACGTGTTTAAAAAACTGTTTTTTTAAGTTTTCACCTCTTTTCTTACATGATGTTACTGCCGTTGATTAGTCAGCGCCATGGTTTTCTAATGAAACGTGATTTGAATATTTGATAACTTCAACGGGACCGATACACTTGAATACACACATAGTAAGGATGCATATTTATTTTCTGTGAGAATATTTAATAACCTGGACAGGATCTTCACAATTGATTGCACATATACAAACTCCACAATTACAACTAGTTTCAGCCAGTGAAATTAGTAGTCATAGCAAGATAAATTCTGACACCAAGGAAACATACGTTCATTTCAACAGAAGTCCTAGCGGAGTGTGGAGCAGAGACAAGTGGTTTATGAGTAGAATGTATTTCATTTCTGGCATATGTGAGAAACAGTTCCCCCAGAAAAGAAATCTTGTCCGACATAAGGAATCTATTCACCATGGAAGTCTTTTACTTGCAACCGGTGCGGCATATAAAGAAACATTCTCAAGAGAAGACCCACCAATGCCAGTAATGTTCCCGCAAGTTTTATCGCCGCGATACATTTTTAGGGTTAGAACACCAAAAACTGCGTGCGTTTGAGAAGGAAGATGATCATCGCGATAGCATCAAGCGAAAATATCCAGAAAGAGAAGAAAACGGAGAGCAAAGAACAAGACAATCGAGATGGGATGGCGCAACGATCAATACGACTAATACGGGAATGGTGTACACTCAGGCGAAGATACTGGTTGTTCTGAAAATCCTTGCGCTTCGACGCCCGCAATGAAAGACTCCCTGAAAACCTTCAACTTTAAGCTTCGAATTCAAGTAAAAACACGACCTCAGTTGGTTACTGTCACCCTGCGAGCAGAACCTCCTTTTGTCTTTTTCTTTACTGAGGAGCAGAAAAGGAGGCTCTGCCTGAATCGCGTCGACTCTTTGAAGCCGCCGCAGCCCGAACTTCTGTACTAGTCAGTATTGTTTTCTCTCGTCAAACCGGTTTTTTCAGTGCGAGCATCCGTGTAGTGATCAAACCGATGGTTATCACTGAGCCCGCTTCACTGTTAGAAACGAAGATTGCAGCGAGATCTGCCATATTAGGCTTGGATCGAGACTGTATCCTGGCAATAAAGATCTTACTCGACTCCTGCAGAGTCTTTTTCGAGAACGCCAAAATCGAGCAAGCAAAAGAAAGGCTCTGCTAGCAGGGCGGTTACCGTATGCTAAGAAAGCAACACTAGTCAATCGCCCAAGTCAAAAACTGAAAACTAAGAGGGGACTCAAGTGGTTTGTCAGCGTTCAAGTCAAGTTATTCAAACCGAAAGCGGACGAGCTATAAGAACCCCATTTTCGAAGTCTTTACATAAAATTGAAGAGCAGCTTAACGAAGGGAACCAGAAGATTTTGAGTGCTTTCACAAGCTATCGGAAGGAAGGAAGTGGTTGGATGATATCCAAAATTTTGTGCCTTAATACAAACCATTGAAAGGTTTGAGCTATCTGTCTTTACCTAAAACCTGAGGGATAAAAAAGCCATCACTGACATTGAAAACAAAGATAACAAGTGTTTCATGTGGAGCGTCTTGGCGGCCTTACATCCTTTTCCTTACAGATCTAACCCCGAGCGAATTCATCATTACCAACTTTATGTCAACTAAACTTGGATGGTATCGAGTGTCCTGTAAAAATCAGTAAGATTGCAAAGTTTAAGAAACAAAACAAGATTGCAATCAACGTCTTCGGATTCGAAGAAGGAGATTTGTTTCGGCCCGTACACCTCACTAAAGAACGCGAGTTTCTCGTGCATGTGAGTTTGATGTTGTTTTCTAAAGGG
>NC_090884.1:65261841-65269341 GCF_036669925.1 Montipora capricornis
GCTTTGTGCCCTGTTTGACTGGAAAGCAGTTGGTTGCGATTTTTGATTAAACAGTAAAGTCGTTTCTCCCCTTTTGAAAACAACATCAAACTCACATGCACGAGAAACTCGCGTTCTTTAGTGAGGTGTACGGGCCGAAACAAATCTCCTTCTTCGAATCCGAAGACGTTGATTGCAATCTTGTTTTGTTTCTTAAACTTTGCAATCTTACTGATTTTTACAGGACACTCGATACCATCCAAGTTCAGTTCGTTGACATAAAGTTGGTAATGATGAATTCGCTCGGGGTTAGATCTGTAAGGAAAAGGATGTAAGGCCGCCAAGACGCTCCACATGAAACACTTGTTATCTTTGTTTTCAATGTCAGTGATGGCTTTTTTATCCCTCAGGTTTTAGGTAAAGACAGATAGCTCGAACCTTTCAATGGTTTGTATTGAGCCACACTCAAATCAAGATGCAAAATTCGGATAGCATCCAACCATTTCCTTCCTTCTGATAGCTTGTGAATGCACTCAAAATCTTCTGGTTCACTTCGTTAAGCTGCTCTTCAATTTCATGAACGGTTACCGTTGTCATGCAAAGACTTCGAAAATGGGGTTCTTATCTCTCGCCCGTCTTCGGTTTGAATAACTTGACTTGAACACTGATGAACCCTTGAGTCCCTTCTTAGTTTTCAGTTCTTGACTTAGGCGATTGACTAGTGACGCTTTCTTAGCATACAGTAACCGCCCTGCTAGCAGAGCCTTTCTTTTGCTTGCTCGATTTTGGCGTTCTCGAAAAAGACTGCAGGAGTCGAGTAAGATATTTATTGAGTATGCGCTGCATGTTGCCAGGATACACTCTCGAACCCAAGCCTAATATGGCAGATCTCCCCGCAATCCTCGTTTTTCGCGGTGCAGCGGGCTCAGTAATAGCCATCGGTTCTATCACTGATGCTCCCACTGAAAAAACCGGTTTGACGAGAGAAAACAAGATTGACTAGTACAGAAGTTCGGGCTGCGGCGGCTTCAAAGAGTTGACGCGATTCAGGCACAGCCTCCTTTTCTCCTCCTCAGTAAAGAAAAAGACAAAAGGAAGCTCTGCTCGCAGGGTGACAGTAACCTACTGAGGTCGTGTTTTTCTTGAATTCGAGGCTTAAACTTGAAGGTTTTCAGGGAGTCTTTCATTGCGGTCGTCAAAGCGCAAGGATTTTCAGAACAACCAGTATCTTCGCCTGAGTGTACACCATTCCTCTCCGTAGTCGTATTGACCGTTGCGTCATCCCATCTCGATTTTTTTGCTCTCTGCTCTCCATTTTCTTCTCCTTCTGGATATTTTCGCTTGATGCTATCGCGATGATCATCTTCCTTCTCAAACGCACACAGTTTTTGGTGTTCTAAACATGTATCGCGGGGAAAAAACTTGCGGGAACAATACTGGCATTGGTGGGTCTTCTCTTGAGAATGTTTCTTCATATGGCGCTTCAATGCATCTTTTCAAGAGAAAATGAGGGGACAGAGAGGGAGGCTCAGGGCGTTGGCCGGGATATGTTATGTCCACGAAAGTTATTTTTAGACGAGCGGAAGTCTTTGTTCTAGCGGAAGTCTGTCTTCCGAGACGTCCGCATGCAGTCTTGCTTCGCTCTCAGGTTCTTAGTGAAAAGAGAAAATGACGGCGCACGTGGAAGGCTGATGAATATTTATTTTCTTTCAAACATCGGACCGAGGTTGGCCTGCATGCGGACGTCTCGGAAGACTTCCGCTCGTCTAAAAATAACTTTCGTGGACATGACATATCCCAAGGGCTGGACCGGGAGCCTCCCTCTCTGTCCCCTCATTTTCTCTTGATCTTTTCGATGAAAGGCATCGCCGCAACGTTCGCAAGTAAAAGAACTTCCATAGTGAATAGATTCCTTATGTCGCACAAGATTTCTTTTCTGGGGGAACTGTTTCTCACAAATGTCAGAAATGAAATACATTCTACTGATAAACCATTTGTCTCTGCTCCACACTCCGCTAGCACTCGTGTTGAAATGAACGTATGTTTCCTTGGTGTCAGAATTGTCTTGCTATGACTACTAATTTCACTAGCTGAAACTAGTTGTAATTGTGGAGTTTGTATATGTGCATACAATTGTGAAGATCCTGTCCAGGTTATTAAATATTCTCATAGGAAACAATATGATCCCTAACCCTATCCCTAAACCCTAAACTCCAGCAACGAACGCTGATTTACCTCTTCGTCGAGTTGCCGTTAATATTTCATTTACTGTGATGTTATGTACGACACTGAATCCAAAAGGGAAATTTTCTGGTAACCGTTTTGGAGTTGGATACCAGAGACGGAATCGAACACCTTGAGTAGTCTGTGTTTACATGTACAATTTTCTGGCTATTTATAATTTTATTTATTTGTACCGAACTCTGCACAGTCTTCAGGTGAAAAAACAATTTGAAATTCGACTGATTATTGTTAGTCAAAAGTTATTTGATAGAAAGCTTCTTGTCCATTTGTTTCTTCATGAGAGTCCGGGTCAATCCCGAGGGAGCTACTCGATATATCCCTGGGTGGGGAGGTGCGGCGCGGCCCCTCATACCCTGACCCTGTTTAAGACAAATATCGCTGATTTTCCTACCCATTTTAAGACATAATTCCGATTTTTGATACCCTGTTTAAGACATTTAACCCAGTTTACGTTTAAGACAAAATTTGATAAATCGATACCCTGATTAAGACAAAAAATGATAAATTCGATACCCTGTTCAAGACAAAAATCCCGAAAAACATACTCTGGCTGGCCGCACGTCCCCATTAAGCCCTTATAAGGGAGTCCCGGGAGGGGGGGGGGGGGGGGGGGTCAATAACCTCAGAGAGAAGGCTTCCCGACACGACAGATGAAATGTAAATATTCAGTTAAATAGTACAACAAAATTAAAAAACGAAAGACGTAAGTTTCTTGGCTAAAAGGTACGTTCTTTAACTCTAAAGCGAGGAACGATTAAAATTCCTTATTCATTGTAAACAAGAACCTTGACACAAGGTGATCACGTGCACCTTTGTGGTTGCCTAGCACGTGATTAATTTTTTCTTCTGACAGAACATCGTGCCGTTCCCCAAGGATTTTAGTGCTTTTATGATCGAATGTCATTAACCTTTCGCTAAGAATTCGAAATTCAGAGTTTTATATAAAAACTATGGTATTTTTTCTTCATCTGACTTTTAGCTTGCCTTTTACTGTTACCGTGTAGCATGAAATGTTTTCGGGATTTTGATTTTGCAGATTAGCGATATTTTGAGGCTTAGGGAACAAATTTGTGTGGCGCAAATTGACTGAAATCTCCGCTGGGAACTAATTTTTGCGGTTTTCTTTTCAAACAGCAAGGCTATTTTCAACTTCTATTACTTTTTGGTAAAAAGAAACCTCTCAATCATCGAGAACGGGTGGAAAAAGATTGGCATCCTGAGGCCTTAGAAAATGATCTCCCTTCTGATGACCCGTTCGAACAAGTTTAACGTGACCTTTTGATTGACTGCTTTGAGTTCGTTTCTCAGTTATACCTCAGAGACTGGAAAAGTATTGGCTTACATTGTAGCCACAGGCGGCCCAGAGTCGGAAGGTAAACAATTATAAGGATTTGTATGGGAATCTTGATAACAGACTGAAAAAGATATTTACCCGCAAAAGTTCTCAATAAAAAAGCCGTACTTTATTGTCATGGTGAATTTCTTGCTTTTTGTGTGGTTTTTTGCCTGATTGAATGCGATTTAAGCGACTTCTCAAATTCCCGAGTCGTCACTCTTCCCTAAATAAAGGAAAGGCTGGCAACTCATTTCTAACTTACCTCAGATCTCGCCGAAAAAATTCACACTTCTCCGGCATCAGTCACGCTCAAACTCCGGCGATGGCTACACGGATAAATTTACTTCCCCTTGACCAAGTTTCAAGGTCCAGCGAGTATCCATCGCTGAGAAAATGCGAAAAATATTCAAATTTTCAAACTCCTTCGAGGCTCGCTAACAACCAATTTTGACACGGCTGGTCAACGGTTCACCGAGCCTCCATACGGTGAGCGCAAACCTACGCAAGTGTACCCGTAGTTGGGCAGAGCAAAACAAATCCCAGACTCGTCCCCAAATACCTGCCTGGGGTCATGTTCGAGTTTCTAAATCGGCGAACGATATTAAAAGTTCCACACTGAAACCTTAAACACAGCTCCCATCGCTTTGGTTGCCCCACCGCATGTTATAAATCCGGATTTTCATCGAACTCCGTAAGTACTGAAGCTGTTTGAAGCCTCGCGCGTGCAAAAATCCCCTCGTCCGATGACACTCGACACCACGGCTGTTTTTTTGTTGTTGTTGGAAAAAGTATAGTTTTGTTAAGTGAATTACTTTGAGCCAAAGAAATCACCGCACCGTAATTTCTACTGTCCAAAAAACAGACAAGCGAGATTGTAACTCGGATACCTTTCAGGTATTCCGAGTAATAATCGTTGCTTTTCGATCGATATCGCTTGATGCACCGGTGTGAGAAATAATTTTGAACATTTCAACGCAACTGGAAGCGCAAAAACAAAGCACAGATGATTTCAACGATGGCATTTTCCCTGGACTCTCAACAGAAAAATGTGTCCAAAAGGCTGAAAAGGTGCAGCGACCTTTTCATATGAATTTCTTCTGCAGTCATGATAATGTGAGTTGTTGACGGATGAAAAACAGGATTGTGTTTCATACACTAGTAAATACCTTCGACTGCGTTTCAAACTCCATCCAAACAGCTTCAGTACTTACGGAGTTCGATGAAAATCCGGATTTATAACATGCGGTGGGGCAACCAAAGCGATGGGAGCTGTGTTTAAGGTTTCAGTGTGGAACTTTTAATATCGTTCGCCGATTTAGAAACTCGAACATGACCCCAGGCAGGTATTTGGGGACGAGTCTGGGATTTGTTTTGCTCTGCCCAACTACGGGTACACTTGCGTAGGTTTGCGCTCACCGTATGGAGGCTCGGTGAACCGTTGACCAGCCGTGTCAAAATTGGTTGTTAGCGAGCCTCGAAGGAGTTTGAAAATTTGAATATTTTTCGCATTTTCTCAGCGATGGATACTCGCTGGACCTTGAAACTTGGTCAAGGGGAAGTAAATTTATCCGTGTAGCCATCGCCGGAGTTTGAGCGTGACTGATGCCGGAGAAGTGTGAATTTTTTCGGCGAGATCTGAGGTAAGTTAGAAATGAGTTGCCAGCCTTTCCTTTATTTAGGGAAGAGTGACGACTCGGGAATTTGAGAAGTCGCTTAAATCGCATTCAATCAGGCAAAAAACCACACAAAAAGCAAGAAATTCACCATGACAATAAAGTACGGCTTTTTTATTGAGAACTTTTGCGGGTAAATATCTTTTTCAGTCTGTTATCAAGATTCCCATACAAATCCTTATAATTGTTTACCTTCCGACTCTGGGCCGCCTGTGATTGTAGCAAGCTCCAATTGCTTTTTCTCAATGCAAATATGAAATTTAACGATCTTTTTGACCGCCGTATGTGGATTAAAAGCCATTTTTAGTTATATTAACGGGGGTAAATTTTTACGGTTTTAATTTTGCTGGTGTTTTTTCCTGCTGGAAATTATTTTTGCGGAGCAAGTACTATCCGCAAAATCCACAAAAATTAAACCCTACGAAATAAAAGTGCTACACGGTAACTCCCGGCTTTTTCGATACCATTTGGTTCAAACGTAAACGAGAAAAAAAAATTGACCTGTCATCAGATTAGACTGAAAAGCAAAGAAATTATGAAACGGCAACAACATGCTTAGTCCTTCCTTAGTGTGTGGCATAAACGTTTGCTTAGTGCAACTATAGACATGCATGACATGCGCGCAAACGTCCGTTAGAGCAATTTGCAGTTAGTTCTTTTTTTTTTTTTTTTTTTTGCAGACTATTTCACTTAAAGGGTGTTTTTTAGGGTGTTTCGGGAAAATCTTTAGTTAATCACGACTTTAAAACTCGAAAATGGTAATGTGGAATTTCTTTACCGATAAAATTATCGTTACATCACAAACGAAATGATTCTGAGAAAAAAAATTCGACCTTTATCCATATGTTATAATTTTGAAGAATGTCGGGCCGACTTTTTTCAAGACTACCCAAATGTAATCTGTTTCAATCTGGTACATTTATGTCCATCCATGCTTCTCTTTCCTTTTGCAGTATTTCTTTTATGCTGTTCAACAGTTTTAAGTGGCTATTGCAATGTTTCATTCTATTTTTTGGGCATTTTGGGAAAAAAAGGAAAGCGAATCAACTTATTAACTACCTAGTCGTTCTAGAGCTGGAGCACTAATTGGGGAGCCTGCACACTGAAATTAACAATTAACGCAAATCAAGTGAAATGTTCAGGAGATGGGAAAACCAGAGTACCCCAAAAAAAAAACCACTCGGTGCAGAGTAGAGAACCATAAACTCAACCTACACATGACGCCGATTCTGGGAATCGAGCCCGAGCAATATTGGTGGGAGGCGAGTTCTATCAGCTCTGCGCCATCCCTGCACCCCAAATCATGGAATTTTATCATTTTCAGTGACATACCCTCTTTAAAGAATAAACTAGTGAGTTTCACCTAAAAGCGTGTTTTTTTATCTTTGAACTGAATTTATTACCAAAGCTTAAAAAAGTGAAAGACCTCAAAACGGGACATGACACTACAAAATGATTCAACGGATGGACGTGTGAGCCAAAGGGCCATTGCTGGCATGACGTCTGGGTGACCCCTCAAATGGTGTACATCAAGCCCCCTCCTCCACTTAAAAAAACAAATTACTGGAACGCTGCAGTTCAATACCACTCAACTCAGTGCCTTCTGTTTTTGTGTAACACGTACCACAGGTAACCTAGTCTACGCTTATGGAGCGTCTAGTTTACAAAATGGTCTTGACTACAAACTTCATCAGGAATGTAATTTCTCCGACCCGGGGATGTAATTCAATCACTTTTTGTGGAAATAGTGGTACCTCCGTCAAGCGAAAAACATCATTGTAGGCTCTGTCTATAGATCGCCTAATTATCACGTAACTGCTTTTTTAGATAAATTTGATGATATTCTTTCCATTATTTCGAGTGCCAATATTTCGAAAATTTCAGCAAAACGCTGTCGAGAAGATACTTTAGTACTATCAGATTGACTATACGTTATAAGGTAGACACGTCTTACTTCTCTTACTCCTAACTCTTCTTGTGATGACTGTTCAATTACGGCGCTATCCATGTTTTTTTTTATGTTGGAAAGACAATTTTAATCACTGTAATCAAATCTCAGACCACCTGCGACGTGACGCGACGCGTTGCTACGTACAATAGCATGATGCGTTGCTACCCTGCGGTATGCGTTAAAATATGCTTGTTAAAAAGGGACAAAACATTAAGATGTGCTATTTACACAATAAGAATGGAATACATATATCAAGTGCTTATACATGTACATCAAAACTGTTATACATACATCAAGACTGTTATACATACATCAAA
>NC_090884.1:65279341-65281841 GCF_036669925.1 Montipora capricornis
GAACTTAATAGTTAGGAGAACAATTTGTCGTTCATCTGCTGTGCCAAACAACGAACAATCCTGTTTGGTGTTCCACTTGCTTGGCGAGTCTTGCACGACCAACGTCTATCAGATCTGGAGTGGAGTTTTTTTTTCAATGATTACAACTTGCGATCGTTCTGCTAACATCTACGTAGCATGCAGCACTTTTTTAGTGACTCGAGGATCCTGTTCTGCCGTTTCAAAAGGAGTCGTGCATTCTTGAGCAGTTTGTTCATCAGTGCTTGTATTTTTTCGTTTGTTCCTTGTGGCGCAAAGTAACTCTGATAATTGAGAGGACTTGAATCTGTACTTGAATTAGCGATTTATGGCCAACAAGTGAATGGTACACAAAATTAGGAGAAACTGTTGGTTGAATAGACAATACTTGTAGACATAATTACCTACCCAGTTTAAGTACTAAGCTCAACAAGTTGTTTGGCTCCACAAGTTTCATTTTCAGGCCAGGTACCCAAATTCACCCAGGTACTGGTACACTACCATAGTGTTCTTTGGAAAATTGAATAGCTCCTTGAACACTTGGTTGCTTGAGAAGAAACTTGATGTGTTTGTTCTCTACACTGGTGAATGCAGCCACTAACTGTCCATTGTGGATAAACTCCGGACCAACTCTCCTTTCAATTTATTCTGTGTTTTTTGCAGGGCATCAACAATGGTGTCCCTTACAAAATGTTAGTTTAAAGGGTTTGATAGAGTTATTTCCCATTTCATAGGGCACTGTGGTTGCCAGATTGACTTTCAAACTTATCATGGAAACGTAAATCAATACCAGTGAATAGACACTGAAAAGTCACTCCCTTGACTTGTTGATAGAAAATTAATTTATACGCATATTGAAACATCAGCTGTGGAATTGTTTTTTTTTTTTCATCCCCACTTTATGAACCTAAAATACATTGCTGCAGTTTGTTTATTGCTTGTTCATTCAATGTCTTCATAGCATCAAATTATTTAATTTTTAGGTATTGTGTCAGATCTCCATAGAGACACTATCTTTATCTAAAAACTTAACTGGTTGCTTTTTGGAGCCCTTTTGTGGCATATTTAGATAGGCAGGAAATGTTCCACATTTTATGGTAAATAGTTCTGCATAGTTTTAAGGAATATTGCAGCCAAATCTAATTGAATATGAGACATTTTGTTTGCACTTGTTTTAAAAGACTTAGGGTTGGCACTCAAAAGTGTTCCTTCAATAATCTTATTCTTTAAAGATTGCCTTGGAAGAATTGGATTAAGGTTAGTTTTTTCTTCTAGCTTCTTTCTCCAGTGCCCTCTGAGAATGGAGTTGATTTGGTTTTGCCCAATGTTGAAAGATGAAACAATGCCTAAACCAGCTGCAAGGAATACCTCATGGTGCTTTTTTACAAACACGGGCACGAGGGTGCTTGTAAGCATCTCAGCATTGTTTTTTCATGCTAAAGTGTTATTATAAATAATCTATTTCTCTAAGAGAGTCTTCTTTTCGGGTCGGTCATTCAAAAATTGTTGGAGATGTTGGATTAAAGTGGCAGAACATTTAATGAGGCCCTCCTTGGGGAGAGGGGTCCTTGTTCCCTTTAAATATTTGCTTGTGTTTCCTTGCTCCCCAAATTACTTTCAAACTTGTTTCCAGCTTTTTTATCCCTAAAATTTAAATATTGGTTTTCTTCCCTTGTTCCCTAAAATATTTTGATATTGTTACTCTGTTCCCCAGTTCAAATAAGCCATGTTCTCTTCTTCCCCCAAACCCCTGGGAGTGCCTCTTTGATGTTGATTCTCGTATTGGCCTAATAGTAATTCACTGTAGAATTGCAAGACACAGCAAGTTCTTATTTGGGAGTGAGGGAAAAGTTTTGAATAAATTTTCGCACAATAAAAGAAACAAAATTTGACTGCACCTTCTAGATCTTACTCTTTTCGGAAATGAATCAGCTTGTTTGCACCTATCTGGCGACCTGCGGGAGGGCAAGCTCTAGAAGCTCTTCCTTAGTGAGCCTTCCGCCAAAAAAACTTTCCAAGTCTGGCTTTTCGGTGTTAGGGGCCGAGGTTTTTGTGCACAATTCATCAGCGCCTTCCTTGCAGCTTATAAAGGGAGTTCCTTCGAGTAATGGTCGGTAAAAGGTTTGTAGTCCTTATACAAATTTTTGCAACTTGAAAATGCATGTTTACACGAAACACATATCAGCTTGACAATTTTTCTTTCCCGATACCCCATTTAAAATTCACGTAAACGCTATTAATAGAGGGCCAGAAAACCATTTAAAACATTTTGTGGCATTTTTTTTGTCAACAAACTTGGGTTGTCGGCGAGCAGAATTCGAACGTTAGCTGTTTTGCTTTGGCTGTTATTTGTGCTTTTTCTAACTATTCTAAGACGAATTCAGGCTGGTATTTTCGAATCAAGTGTAACAAGACGGCAAAACCATATTGATAATGTATTTAGCTGTACTGACTTCGCGAATAAACACTTTGGTAGCGTCCT
>NC_090884.1:65299341-65304341 GCF_036669925.1 Montipora capricornis
AAAAATTCGAGTTTCATTCCTGAACAAAGGAAAAAAAAACACTAAACTACGTTTTAGAAATATGCATCCACGTAGAAATAACAAACGGTTTAGTGTCCAAGAAAAGAATTTGTGGAGTAACGTCTTCTGTACCGTTTTGTCGTTCTCGTTCTCTTTCTCTCTTCTTTCGTTTCTGTTCTTCTGATATAGGCCGTTCAGGCATCTTGCAACTTTAGTAGATTCGAAATTAAAAATCTTAAGACATACCAAAAACTGCAATTCAGAGCAAAAAGCAGCCCTAAACAAATTAAAAATAAACACTCAGCTTTAAGTTTATATCGCTCCACTGCTTGACTTGAATAACAACAGCTATATTACGTTAAACCTGGATTGAAACCAGCGAAAAATGCGAGAAAAATATTTTTCCCAAACCGTACGTACCTGAACACGAAAAGCATCGACTGCCAAGAGCTTTGCTGACGTAGCATGGCTGTTTAGCCGCGTCGAGCCCCCGAAAGAGCGCGAAAAATTAAGCCGCGTTAAGGTGTGAATGAGAGTGTCTGACCTGACTTGAGCCAGCGATCCAATCAACAACCAGTCCCGGGTCAGCGGTCAACTTCAAAAAAAACAGCTGACGTTGATAAGATCTAACTTGAGCTTGCCATATGGTCACGTGATACTGTTCAGCGGATACCTTGTTTTGACAGGAGTCAATTGACCATAACTTTGATGTCCAATATCAGATGTATGCTGTAAACTAGCTATAGTGTAAACTGGAGTATTGCCTCCTCGATGAACTCTAAACTTGAGCCCGTGATATGGTTACGTGATACTGGTCACATTGGCGTACATGGAGGGGCGAACGGACGTACGTACGTACGTAGGTACGGACGCGCATGACGTCATGGCTATAAAACCAAATTTCCTCACATCGATGGGTTACCATATTTTCTTAGCTATGGTCTTGTGTTCTACCTCTGCTAACTTTGTATCCTGTGTAATATTTAATGCGACAACTTTTCTTATCAATAATCTGTTGAAGGCGCTGTGGCATTAAAGCGATAGTTTTGTTTATTGTATCAACTGGAATACTGTAAATAGTCCGTATTAGCCTGTCTTTGAATTCTTCGAAGGTTTCTTTGGTTATTTTCACTTGTAAAGCATGATCATCCTTCAGTCTTACTCTCACTAAATGAAAGGAATTCTCGATAGGGTTAAGGTCTGGACTTCTGGGAGGAATTTCAATTAGAGACATATCACAGTTACAATTCTCCATTGCTCTTTTTGCAGTTCTACTGTTTTGTGAAGGATCCCCATCTTGCAGCTGCAACCTACTTTCATTTTTGTTCGCCTTAACGAATAATGAGTTGCATTGCTTTTCAATAAAAGTAGCGAGAAAATTACTCGTTAGGTGATCATATGACTCACAAAGAACTACCCCCTCACTATAGGTTATAGCTACAAAACGTTTCACTAGCTTACTACCAGTTCCTTCCTTACTGCCCTTTGCCGCTGTGCATCCGAACGTTAATCCTTCGCCTCGTTTCTCCAAGATCTTGCTTTAGGCGCCCTTGCCACTTTTAATGGGTTCGTTTTGAAAACGAATGATACCCCATCCAAGTAAAATGCGACTTGCGTCATCCAAACGTCACCATCATAAATTGTTTTCATTACATTGCAAAAGGTAACTCGCCTTGGCAAATCATCTTTAGTCAATAGTCCTTTCTTTCGCGTCTGCAAATAGTGGAATCCTTGGCGTTGAAGTAAGCGGTTCACAGTTCTCTCGGCAACATCTTCACTGCTCACTCCACTTCCTGCATTAAATCTATGAGAGAAAAACTGGAATTTTCATTTCTCAATTTCCTGAGTTTTCGAATCAGGACACGTTGTTGCTGGACAGTTAGTTTTTGCGGGTGTCTCGTTTTGTTTGGGCAAGATGCAATTCTCCGGATTCCCCCTTTTAAAATCCTACAAGCTGAAGTCGGTGAAATTCCACATGCCTTTGCTAAGGCTCTAAGGCTCATATCAGTGGTCCTTCGTAGTTGAAACTATTAAGACTGTCGCTCTGATCTCAGCGGAGACATATCCTGTAAAAACCATCTTAAGAAATCAAAATCTTTGAATCATGAAATGGTTAATAGGCTGAATACTATAGGAATAGCATATACCTCTATTACTATCTAGAACATCTGTGGCTAGAATTACCAGAACGTAACAAACGCAGCAAAGCGCTCATTGCAATTATGTACAGGTCTAAGCTAATACTCAGCAAAAGTGACTGGTTGGAGCGTGTTGAATCTTTGCTTGGCTACCTGACTATGAGTTGGGATGGGCTACTTGTTGTAACTGGAGATGTCAACATAGATATGCAAAAATCCTCCGACAATTTAACACGGAAGTATCAAACCCTTCTTGAAGCATTGAGCCTCAAGCAAATTGTCACGAAACCCACTAGGGTAACGCGAATATCAAAAACCCTCATCGACCATATTGTCGTCAATTTTCCACAAAACATCATGTAAACTGACGTCATACCCTGCTCTATGGTTAGTGACCACGATGCACCGTTTGCATGCATTAATGTGCGCGTACCGAGACTTCAACCTCGCCTTAAGTTTTTACGGAATGAGAAGGAACTGGATGAAAACGCATTCAAAGAGGATTTCTGTCTGTTTCCTCTGGACGTAGTTTATGGTTTGGAATTACCGGATGACATGGTCCATGCTTTGAATTCTCTTATGAATGATTGTTTAGACAGACATGCACCCCTTAGAAGGATAAAGGTTACATACCCTCCTACTCCTTGGCTGCAAACTGAAGAAATACGTCAACTCCAGAAAGACCGGGATCAGTTAAGAGCAGAGGCTCACAAGAACGGTGGCGAAAAATCATGGGCAGCGTTCAGGGACGTGCGCAATAAAATCAAGTCAGTTGTCGGCAAAGCAAGGAGGTCCTTCTTGGCAAATGCCCTCTCGTCAAAACGTCCAAAAGAAGCGTGGAAGGTGATACATCGAGTCCTACATCCAAGTCCCAAGCCTCTTCGCGAAGATCCTGAAAAACTGAATAGAAATTTCATCTCTGCTGCTCCAAGAACACAAGGCACAAAACCTGATAGCACTCATGACTTGCTAGACTTAGTGCGGTCATTTCCTGACCAGGCTGATGAGTTTTCCACCTTTGCACTAAGAAATGTGTCAAGGGGTGAAGTCTTAAAAGAGATCTCCCGCCTACGTTCTGATTGCTCAACGGGTATTGACCAAATCCCTGTCAAGTTTGTCAAGCTGGCAAGTGACTATCTCTCTGGTCCACTCACATACATTATCAAATCTTTGATCAATACTACATCATTCCCAAAAACCTTGAAAACAGCGAGGGTGTCTCCAATTCCCAAAGTCGATAATCCCGTGAGCGAAGAGGACTACCGCCCAGTCTCTATTCTGCCTAGTCTATCAAAAATATTTGAGGGGTTAGTGCTTAATCAGATCCTTGTGTTTATTGAAAAGCAAGCATTGGTAGCCTCAAGTATCTTATGATATCGAAGAGGCCACTCAACGACAACGGTACTAATGGGTATCAGAGATGATATCATACGAGCAATGACAAAAGGTGAGGTAACATCACTGGTCTGTACTGACTACTCAGAAGCTTTTGACACGATTCAGTTTAGGCTGTTCTTGCGAAATTACACGAAATGGGATTTTTAAAATCATTCCTCTCGTGGGTACTGAGTTACCTTAGTGAAAGACGTCAGCTCGTTCAAATAGACGCTAAGTTATCTGAGTTGGCCTATGTGGAGTTCGGGGTGCCCCAAGGATCTATTGTTAAACTTGTATGTAGCAGATCTTCAGAAGGAACTTGACTGTCCATGTTACCAGTATGCAGATGATACCACTTATTTTCTACCCACAAAGGTGGCCGACTTGGGGACATGTGTTAACGATATGAAAAAAGCGATTTCTCGACTAGGAAAGTACTCAAGCGACTCCAATCTTGCGCTCAATGAGCATAAAACCAAAGTGGATGCTGTTGTCCACAAAGCAAATGGCACGCGTGCATAGTCTGCAGACAGCGTCAGTTGATATTTCATGTAACCCAGAGAGCTTGGAACGTGTGACACGCATCAAACTGCTAGGCGTCCATATGCACGAACACTTAACGTGGAATAATCATATTAATGAACTAGTAACATCTTGCTATGGAGCACTGGCCGTGCTGAAGAAGTTACGTAACCTACAATCTTGGACAAAAAGGGTTGAGAATATTAAAAACAGGGGTTATTTTGCGCACTGCCTCCTCAATATCGCACATTATTAGCAATCCCCCTCCCCCCTACAACCAATATTGATAGGCCCAGGTTCGACATGCTTTGTTTCGTCTAGCAACATTGATCAGGGGGGGTGGGGGCAAAAAGAGAGCTTATTTTTTATATTCGTCATCAGAGTTTAGTCCAAAAGCAGAGTTTTCTCAACAATTTTGTCCAAGATTGTATTTGGTTTAAACTATCAAATATCTGTCTATATGAGAGTGTGAACACTCTCATATGTTTATAGTATGTAAAACTCGTCTTCTCATAGCTGATACACAGTAAGTTGTCGAGGATTACTTGTCATACAATAACATTGCGTGAAACAAACATTGTTACAGTAGTGCATTATTAGCCATTTACGTGATTTGTTTACATAAGATAGGGTTCTGTTTACTTTACTTCACTGCACTGCGAATTGCTGTTCTTTTACATCGTGGAATTCATAGATTAGTACGATTAAGAAGTAAGAGATCTACTGAGTCCTATAACGAGGACAATAATTAAGGAGTTATATCAAAACCAGTCGGCCTTGCCCTAGCTGTTTTTGCCCACTTTGGTTTACACTGATCAATATGTATATACAGATATGAAATTATCGCAGATATATTTCTGTAAGATTACACGCAATAAGGAAATTGCACGGTTAACAACGGTTACTTTTGTGTGTTCTTTAACTGACATAGATTTACGGCGAAGGAATGAGAAATTTTGGTCG
>NC_090884.1:65338685-65341185 GCF_036669925.1 Montipora capricornis
ACTACAGTTTTGATGGATTATAACAGCCCAACTTCTAACTCTTTTGAATAATGTCCCAAGATGTTTTTTATTCTCTTTTGCCATTCTATGTGAAAATTGAACAACTAAACGTAAACAAATAGCCAAAATGAACGACCGAGTACCTAAGGAGAGACTGGGCGCTAGTAGTTTAAATCACGTTTTTCTCAAAATCTACCCGTATGACCCCCCTCAAAATTTCAGGAATAAGAAATTGGCTCTGATTCAGCATTCATGGAAAGTAAAATAACAATCTGTAAGGTACATTTTTCGCAAACTAAGGAAATGTGAAATCAAAATTAGCTCAAAATCTACCTTACAGATTTTTATTTGTAAACTTTTGGAGCTGATGTCTATTTCTGAGGTGAGATAGACCTTGAAAAATGATACATATTAGTCTAAGAAAGAAAACTTCGGTCACACGAGAGCATAAAAGGCGAAATATTTGTAACTTCTCACATTCAGAATTGTTGTTTTGTTTTTTGTTTTTTGTTAAAATGGACAAAATCAGGAAAGGAAGTGATCTACGGAAAGAAATATTGGTGTCACCGAGCATTCAAGAGAGTAAAATCGCTCCGAATTTCTCAAAGCGATGGTCTATTCGCACTGTCACGTCATTGCGTGACATTTCCGAGAAGACCTGGGTCCACAGCGATCCCATGATGCCACAAGCGACCCTTTGCCCGAGGGAGGATCCTTTACCTTCGTGATGCGATGCATGACGTGTGCGTGACATGCGCAAAGAATGCACAGTAGCAATAGGCGCGAACGTTTTTCATTTATAGCAAGATCCATGTATGTCACGACCTACCGCGACCCGTATTTGCGACGTTGGTTGGCGTCCTTCATTCGGGATAGTGACATAAGTGAACGTTATGTTCTGGAAATGAAAAGGATACAAGAAACAGTCTTCATGTAGAGTATATCTCAGCGATACTACACACCAAAACATCCAATAAGCTATTTATTATCCAATCTTTTTAAACACTAAAGTTTTAGCAAATGAATTGTAAACAACTGAGAACGCGTGACAGATTTGTGCGTGCGGGGCAACGTCACGAACTAAACTAGTCAAACCGGTTCTCTGCTGTACAACAACCAAGTGTACAAATAACTGTACAATATCGTGGAATATTTGTACTCGTTTTGTGTACATTAACTAATACAGCTGGATATCATAAGGGCAAACAGTTTACAAGCTGTTGGTGTAACTTCCGGGGGTATAGAATGGAGGACAGATGTAAAAAGACGAGAAACATATATATTTAGGATCTTGTTTTCAGAATTTTCTAGACAAATTTGCATGTGAAAAAAAACATTTAACTCAAAAGCATACTTGCACCAGGGAATTAAAAGCTCACGGTTGATGGAGCTGGACTTGCTCAGGGTTCTCCCGAAAATTTGAAGTAGACAGAGAAAATTTTCATGTAGCCGGGGAAAATTGCTTTCCTTGCCAAGCCAGCCCCAAAAAATGCATATACATTATTTTTTCCCTGAGTAGCCGCCTCCATAGTGTGTGAAAAGTACATGTTTATGGATAAAGCTGATAATTATTTTGTCAAAAGTTATTTAGTGTCAAATTCATTAATAAAACAAGTCTTGGTCTTATCAAAAAATTATATTCCTTCCTGCCTCTGTGATTTTTATAAATGCTGCATGCTATAAACAGGTATAGAAGAACAGGAAGCACTTTTTTTCTCTGTAAAGAACTCAGTAGCTTTGTTCTTGAACAAATTATAGAAACTGTAAATATACATGTACCAGCTGTAAGAGTTAAAATGTCATCAAAGTGAGCTAGGTCTCTGACAATCAACATGCTTATTTTCTTCTCTTATACATTTTTCAGTTTCTTCCGGCCTGAAGCCATCTCTTGAATTTATAGTGAATACTGAGCATTTACATGTATGAGAAACAAAGTCCCGCTAATAATGCACTCAAGAAGGAAATCACAGCCCTTGCCCACAAATGTAAAGCACAATCAGACAGTGTTGAGGAGGGAACAGACTGTGTTGGAAATATTGTCTTATACGGCAATAAGGATTGTAATTGTTACATAATTAAACTTAATAATAATTGTTGTATTACTGTTTTAGGGTACATTGAAATTTCCATGAACCCTTTCCGTAAATTATTTTCATGTTACTGTTACCCTTTTGGTAAAAACATTTGAATTGGTTTCAGTTTCAAATCAGGTTTCAGTGTGAACTACAGTAGTTTCAATGTACAAGGTACATGGAAATTTCCATGTGTCCTTTTGGACAAGAATTTTTAATTGGTCTCAATGTTACCAGGTACATGGAAATTTCCATGGACCCTTTCGGTATAGAATTTTTGAATTAGCCTCAATGGCACGGGCTACATGTACTACATGGAAATTTCCATGTACCCTTTTGGACAAGAATTTTTGAATTAATCTCAATGTTACAGGGTACATGGAAATTTCCATGGAACCTTTCGGTACGGAATGTTTGCTCTAGTCTCA
>NC_090884.1:65348685-65351185 GCF_036669925.1 Montipora capricornis
GGTTCTAGCAAAAGGAACGTTAAAGTGTTTATTATGCATATGGCGGGAATGTCTTGAGGGTTGGGATAGATTCTTTGTTGGAATGTTCGCCAGTTGGTTAAGTCCTTGGTTGAAAAGACATAAGGTGGCTGCATCTCTGCGGTCTCTTAGGGGTTTCCAGCCCAGTTTCAATAGGTGACGTGTAATTGTTCCCTCTTCATAATTAAAATAATCTGATGTAACAAACCGCACAGCCCGACGCTGGACTTTCTCGAGTTCCTGGATTAGGTTTTGAGTTGGAGGGTCCCAGATGGCGCTGGCGTACTCCAGGATGGGTCGTACAAGGCCTACATAAGCTGCCTCCTTAGTATTTTGATCGCAGAAATACAGGTTTCTCCTCAGCAAGCCCAAGATTTGATTGGCCTTACGGGTGACGTCAGCGACGTGCTTATTCCAGCGAAGATTGTGAGTGATGGTTATGCCTAAATACTTTACTTCCTTTACAGAATCAAGGGCCGCACCCTTGAGGTGGTACAGGTGCGGGATGTTGTTGCGTGTCTTTGTGGAGACCCGCATGGTTTTACATTTCGACGGGGAAAAGTCCATCAACCAGGTATCAGCCCACACAGCCAGCCGATCGATGTCTTGCACTGAATTTTAATATATCGATAGTGGGCTATTCGCATTAAATTTTACTTTAAAAAGTCAACGGAGTACTTTAAATAAGATGGGAAAATTACTAATGTGACCTCCGAAGAGAGAACATGTGCATGTTTAGTAATGTACGCACGCGCACAAGCCTAATGACTGCAACCATTTAATACAACCATAGAGTTTCTTGCAAGTGATTTTTGAAGGTATTAAGATAGCGCGTTACAAAACAACAGTGATGATCCTTGATTACAAGTGCTTACCTTCCCCACTATATCTCGGCAAAAATATGGAGACATTTCTTCTTTCCCAATGTCTCCAAAATAATATACCACCTTGTATCCAGTCCAATTTCTTGTGATCTCTGGTAGGAATAATAATAAGCCATGAGAACTAAACCTTTTCCCACCAAAAAGTACAACCATCCTGCAAATATATATATTTTTTTTGCAACTTTTCACAGACAGCATTACAGTGCGACCTGTAAAACCGTGAACACCTAAAATATGTCAGGAATGCTTATTGTTTTAAAGCCAATCGCGCTAAAACTGCAAACTGGCGAACCGTTACTTAGATCTGTACAGGCCTGCAAATGATTCCGGCTAGGAAATGATCCCTGGGCCGGAAATAATCCCCAAACTTGACCGGAAATGGCTGCGCCATAAGTAATTCAATAAAGGATGGACTCAAGAATTTAGAGAGAGGATTCTTAACGTTAACTTTTTGTTTTGAATTCCCTTATAACGCAACACTCCCCTACATTTAAACGCTTAGCATGCAAATTTTACAAAACTTACAATGCAGTAGCTCCGTGCAACAGAACAATTTTCCTGTTAACTGTATCATGTATTTTTTTTTTTACTTTGTTCGAAGAACAAAGTATAGTTTTCGACTGCGTTTTTTGCGCTCTGGCTGCGTATGCGTAATATTTTTCTGTCTCGTAAAAGGCAGGTCAAATGGGATTCGAACTCGGTATCATTTCCTTCAGAGGCAATCGCGATGACCACTCAACCTCGGAAGACTACGAGACAGAGTCTCGGGGAAATATGTATTACCGTATTGTGTGCGTGACCGGAAACGAGTTTTTGTGTTTCCATTGCACGCAATGCAATAGGGACCTTAAGCAACGACGACGGCAACGGAGGACGAAGACCGGAAATAACGTAACGTCACTGCGCAAGCGCGAACCAAGAATGTCGTCGATGACTTGAGAAGGACCTGTTTCACGTCGTCGTGAACTTCTGAACTTCAAAGCTGTTTTTCTCATTAAAAGGTGGGTGTTTATTGTCTTTTTTTTTTTCCAGTCTATGGCCGGTTGGAGTTCTTATTCCCTTCTTCGGTTGATTTAAACCTCCCTGTACAGTTTTCTTAACAGATATAAAATTCTAAAACCCACTAACTCATTTTCCTTCCTCCGCACAACAGATGTCAGGTCAAGCGGTGAAAGCGACCACGTAAGTTTAGATTTACTTGAGTATATTTTATGTAAGAGTGCTGTTTATCATTTTTATTGAATGAAAAGTTTTAAATGGCAGTACAATATACCTCTGCGTTCGGTCAAAAGCTGTGTGTATGAAACTGCCGGATTATTGCTACTGAAATATTTTGCGTTTTGTTGTTCTTCAGTCGAAATGCTTTATAACAGCGAATAATTCTTCAGATCAGTGTGTTAACATAAGCTTGAATACTAGTCAGGTTATGCGAATCTGTTTTCGAAATGTTTGATATAGATTTACAGCCATAAAAATTATTCCGACCAAATCGCACGGGAAAAAAATTGTATTCTTGTGTGAAGCGCGACGATTGCTATCTGTGCCGACAGACTTACGTCGTTTTCTCGCCAAAGGAAGGAGCATCAAATGTACAATAT
>NC_090884.1:65353685-65368685 GCF_036669925.1 Montipora capricornis
GATACTTCCTCGCGTGTCTACATGATGACACGAGTTCGTTACGCCTGTTCAAGGTCGCGAGGTCAGGTCTGCAGATAATAAAATACTTCTCCCACAAGCACAGGCTACATCGTTCGGAACCCGGGTTATAAGAGGCGGCGTGTTTCAGGATCCTGCAACTGATCTGAAAATCTATGTTTGCCTCCTTTTGCTGAACCAATTAGTTACATCTGATGTGTTTTTCCACTGGTTGAGCTTTGCCATTTTTCTGATTTTCGAGTTGATATTGTCGACAATTTCTTTACTGACTTTTTTGAGTTCGCTTTTTGCGGGATTTATGAGGCGGCATGTGGGGTGGTTGGCGAAGTTATCTTTGTGGTCTTTTAAGGTAATAAAAGCTTGTTGTTTTGCGATTTGTTCTGTGCGGCTGTCGATGTTGAGTTTTTGGGCGATAGATTTTGCTTGTGAGTCAATGATGTTGGCGGCGTAGGCGCTAGCTTTCTTGTAGGTGGTTGTGATGCTGTCCCTCAGAAGCTTGTCGTGCTGCGTCTTGTCAAGCTTGTAAAAGTTTGAAGTCTTGTCCGCAGGAATAAAGGCTTTTGTCGATTTCTTGATTTTGCTGATGTCTTCGTTGAGTTTAATTTGTTCTGGAATTTGTTGTTAACGTTTCTAAACTTTAAGCTGTGTACCATATCGAGGAGATCTGCTTCAAACTTGTGAAGATCGTTGTTCTGCGGTGGGCACTTTCTTGATTTAAAACCAAAATTATCGTTGTTTGTTGCATCGTTGTTATCTTGTTCATTGCGGTCGAAGAAAAAGGCTTTCCATCTCATTCATTTGATGGTGCTTTCTACTTTCTCTATCAGGCTTTTCAAATAACTGTTTCTTAGCAATATCGACAATATCAATATCAACTTGATTTTCGTAAAACAGTGCTCAGTACATAGAAGTAGAGCGAAGTATATATGGAAGAAAAAACAAATAAACTACAAGTTCATCCCTACAAGCCTGTTTCGTGGTCGCCCACTCATCAGGGCCAACAGCGCATCTCTGCCCCGTTCTTTAGCCCCCTTCTTCAAACATTGAAGCGAGTCGGGCCAGTAAGAAGGTAACGGTCAACCGACAAGCCATTCATGAAACCTAACAATAACTTACTGTACACCCACTGCCAAAGCAACCATCCACCAGCACTTTTGAGAAACATCCCAGAGAACAAGAGACTGAGAAGCATCTCATCAAACCAAAGCGTTTTCCATGAATCTATCCCACCCTACCAAAAAGCACTTATAGTAGCGGATACAAACACAAACGTTAACTCAACTATAAGCCTCAACCCTCACAAGCACCAAGAAGTAAGCGCAAGAGAAATCGCAAGAGGAACATCACATGGTATAATCCCCCATGGAACGCAAACGTCAAACCAAACCTAGGAAGAACGTGAACGTTCCTAAATATCGTAGACAAATGCTTTCCAAATAATCACCCACTATACAAGATCTTCAAAAGACACACATTCGAGTTAAGCTATACTTGCAAGCCAAACATGAAATCAATCATCGCGTCATACAACAAATCAATTCAATCCCTTGAGTCATTCATCACGAGAACAGGGAACACTTGGATCCAAAAATGCCCAGCTCCCAACGTCAGTGGCTTCATAGCTCAGTTGGTTATAGCGTCACACCGGTATCACGGGGTCACGGGTTTAATCCCTGTTGAGGTCCTGAATTTTGCAAGCTTCTCTACGCAAATTGCTAAGATTGCGTTCATCGCTGCAGGGATCATAACTTCACTTGATTTCACCACATCCGCAGTTCAATATATGATTCATTTGATATATCATTTCGTCCATTGATTCATTCATCACGGGAATACTTGAATCCACAAATGACCAGCTACCAACGTCAGTGGCTTTATAGCTCAGTTGGTTAGAACGTCGCACCGGTATCGCGAGGTCACGGGTTCAAACCCCGTTGAGGTCCTGAATTTTTCAGGCTCCTCTACGCAATTCGCTAAAATTGCGTTCACAGCCGCGGGGATCATAGCTTCACTTGATTTTACATCCGCAGTTCAATATATGATTGATTTCAAATAATTATTTCGTTCATTAAATCAATTCTGTCTAATGACACGTCCACGACACCACAAAGACCTGAAAAAGAATGCAACTGCCGGAAAAAAGATGAATGCCCTCTTCAAGGAAAACGCCTTGAAACAAACGTAGTCTACCAAGCCACTGTCACAACCGGAACATCCACAGAAACACATGTAGGACTTGAAACAAATTTCAAAGAATGATTTAAAAACCACAAAGCATCCTTCCAACACATCAACAAAAGAAATGAAACTGAACTCTTTAAGCTTCAAATGAAAAATCCTAAAGAAATGTAGATCCTATAATAATAATAATAATAATAATAATAATAATAATAATAATAGTAAGAAATATAGTTTGTGTCTTTATGACAAATTCATAATAATCTGTAAAATAAATAAATAAATAAAAACGTCTAAGAAGCCTAAACAGACGAAACGAATTTACAAGCTCATACCCCCACAGAAACAGATGTTTTGAAAACTTTAAAGTAACTTGAACAGAAAAAATGCCGCACAATAGCAACCACGCATTTGTATATATGTATATTTATCGCCAGCATTTAAATTTACTGGTCAGTGGAGTAATGTTACTTGATGAGTGTGGTCATCCTTGGATCATACGAAACAAAGTTGTAGTAGTAAAACGATGAATCACTCCTGAAGTCCTGAACTGATCAGCAAGAATATCAGCATGTTAACCGGATTTTTATTTTTGCTTTTATGCCAGAGAAATTTGAAGTTCCCTCATATATCCGTGGATTTTTCATAGGCCACACCATTCCTGATTTTTTTTTTTGGGTATCGTTTATCAAGATTATTTCCGGTCCAGGGAATTGGGGATCATTTCCGGTCCGGGATCATTTGCAGGTCTATACAGGTCAAAAGTATTGAAGAGGTCAAATTTTGCTTAAAATGATGTTGCGAGGTAAAACAAAAAGGAAAATTTCTTTGGCAAAAATCAAATTTCCCTAGTTTTCTATTTTCTTCGCAAAACTCGCTTTTACGCAAACATTCTGATATTCCGTACAGAGCTATAGAACGTAAACAACAATTTCTTCCGATCGCCAGTGATCGGTGAAAGGACAAATACATGCACTGTTCTGTTTCTTTTTGAGTAGCCTCAGAGCTAAAACGACTCGAATTAGCTCAAACTAAGTCAATTACCCGGAAAATCTAAAGCCGACACAATTCTTGCTGCACAAACAACAATAAACACTCTGCGGTTTAGAGAGTGAATTTCGCCGGGACGCGTGATTGGACAGAAATAACATTTGGCATATTTCAGGTGTTCACGGTTTTCCCGGTTGCACTGTAACGCATTTGCAGTTTCGATGCTTCATTTCAAAGTTGTGAAAATAATCCTCCCAAGTGAGAATAATCGGCATTGCGTGCAAAGGAACTTAAGCAGTTGCAAAGGGATCCTGGGAAACTTCCAGGTTCAAACAGAACTGCAACACATGACCGACCAATTGCGTTGCAGTTCTCTACCTTCAGAGCTATCAAGCTCCCCTGGGAGCTGGGCAGTTGCAAGAAAGGAAGGAAGGTTGGAAGGTAGGATTGCGATAAATTGTGCTGGCATTATTTCGAGCATAATGCCGGCATAATAGTCATGTTTAGGAGCATAGAAGTTGATAAAATTATCCTGCTAATAAAACACCAAAATAATGTGGTTAAAAATGTCCTGTCAATTGTGGTCTTTGTGGCTGTTTTATGCACTTATTTGACTTTGTTGAAGGCCTGGCTACCTTACTTTATGCCTGAGTCCCCAGACCTGTACGTCTGAGAGTGCAACATGAAATAATATGTTAGCCCCTATTTTTGTCCAGCATCTTTGAGCACAATGCTAAGGCACGAGCATAATTTTCCAGCATAATGCTCAAATCTTCGAGCATAATTTATCTAACCCTAAAGGAAGGAAGGAGGGAGGGAGGAAAACCGTTGAGCGAATGCAAGATGTCAGCCATTGAGAGATTGGTCAAAGCAGCAGCGTCTGCCATAAACGGCAAACGTCTGGCTTAAATTTGCTTTGAACCAACAATCACTGAATGATATCGAGCAACTTCTCAAAAGAATTAGAATAGGAAAAATATAAATGATTTCATGCTTTATGACAAGCAGAATCTTAAAACCTAGAACAAGCTCCTGAAGGAGTAATTTGTTTTGTTTTCTCTTAAAATCACCTACCGGGCTGTGGAGTCCACGATACGATCGCATTGGAAGTTTTCGAGCCATGTCTGCACGGTAAAAACTTAAAGTGAATACTTGCGGAATCCACTGCATCCTTGGTATGTAAAGAGTCACTACAATTTTTTCCTGTTGGACAAATATAATCAGCATTATTCACACGTTACGACAAGGAACGGTGGATCAACTAAAAAATCTTATGAAGGGTTCTTTTCTAAAGAAATCGACGGTGAGTGAAACAAGAAAATTTGGGTATATCAAACGTGATGCGTTGACTTCAATTCGCTCTGACGAAGGACTAACTGTCAAAACATTAGGTCACAAATCTTTCCTAGGATGGTTAGGAAATATATCTTTACCGATAAACTCGTTTGGTAAAACGAAATTTGGCTCGTTTAACTACATGTTTTGTCCTGAATAGCTGTTGTGATACGTGGAACCTTACCTACGCGGCGACCTTACCCACCTCCCCCCCCCCGCCCCCCGTACTTTAAATAGTCCAAAGGGACGAAATTTTATACTTCTTGCCACTCAAATGGAGCAGTGTTGTCATACATTTTGTTAAACATTAGTTCCAGCCGTACCAGCACTCAGGACCTTTAAAAGCCGGAGGAGAAAGCGCTGCCTTTGTAATGACTTCAGCCGGTCTGCAAATGGTTAGACTCTTAAGTCTTCTTAGTCCTGTTCCGGGACTCCCTCTTACCCCGCCGTGAAAGTGGGCCTGGAACCCAGGCGGGAAAAGAGAGAGTCCTGTATTACTTGCAGGCGCATGCTCGGAATGACGCCATTCCCTTCCCCCCCCCCCCATATTTGGGCATACTTTATTGGAAGTGCTTTTATACTGGAAACATGGCGGAAAATGTGAAAAGAAATTATGATACCAAGTTTCTGGAGGCAATTGATTTCGCGTTTAAGAAATGCCACTTTAACTTGTGCTTAAGGCGGAACAACTGCAAGCTATTCATGTGGTCGTTACCGGTAATGATGATTTTGTTAAAACTGCAACAGGATTTGGCAAGTCTGTTTGCTACTTGCTACATTGTTCGTTTAATATGTTTGTGATTTTCTTCGATCCGAGCCCGATGTTAATTATAAATCAGTCCTTCTTATCGTGAGTCTCAATCGTGGAAGATCAGATGGATGACATACGAAAGGATGAAATTTCGCACCTGAAACCCAACTGGACAGCTGCATGATGTTGGCGGAGAAGAAATATCAAATTTCGATTGAATTACTCTCCCAAGAGTCTTTATAAAGAATCGGTGCGAAAGCAGCAGCTGAAATTGCAAAAAAATATGTCGCATGCTGTTGACGAGGCTCACTGTTACACTAGTGAGTGGAAGTATGAAGCTTACAAATGTACTGTAGGTCGTGGACGTGAATTGCTCAACAATGACTAATAAATCTCCTGCTGGAACTCTCGCTTATTGTTCATTACTTATCTCGATCTAGTTATATGGTAATCGCACTGATCCAGTGAACATATATTTGAGTTGCACAGTAATTATTGAAACTGCCTTAGGAGTTTAGACCTACCATGTTTTTTTGTTGTTTTTTTTCAAAATCGGGGACGTAAAACAGTTAAAAGAGTTAGATTTAAAAATGTCGTAAATACTCTTTTTCTTTGGCCATCTAATACACAAACAGTGAAGACAACACAGTAATTTAGAGTAATTTTTAGAAAGAGTAATTTAGAGTAATTTACTCCAAGGAATTTACTCCGAGTATTATTTCAAAGCACTCGCTACGTGAATTAAAACTTCCTTTCCTTACAAAGGGACTTAGTCGGGGCCAAATGGCTAAGGTTGTATATAGAGCTGCATGTTGGGACTGCAATGATTTGTATATCGGAAAACCAAAAGACGATTGCATGACAGAAAAACTGAGCATTTTAAGGGGTGTCTCAACCCTAAAACCTTAACACTCTAAGACCCCGGAAACTTGAAAAAATAACCCAAAACCCCCAATTTGGCTAACACTAGGCCTAAAAACCAACTTTAGGCCTAGGGTTAGCCAAATTGAGGGTTTTGGGCTACTTTCTTTGAGTTTTTGGTGTCTTACGGTCTTAAATTCTTAGTTTGCGAGACACGTCATTTCAATTTTCCCTACTTTCTCATCCACAGAACGCCGCCAGTAATCATGACAATCACAAAAAAAAATGTTTTGTTTTTTTCCTCAAAAAGTATTCATAAAGTTGGGGGAAAAGCAATACATCATTTTAAAGGTAAGACAATAAGCCTTCCAAAGAGAACTAAAACGTTTTAGAAAAAGAAAATGTAAGGAAAAAAAAGTGTCAAATTTTGTCACCCGTTACTACGGCGATGATGGGGGGGGGGGGGGGGGGGGGTAAATACTCGGAAGTCGACCTGTGCAAGGGATTTCGTTATTGACTCCCCATGGGCATTGTCCATTCTAATGTATAAAGAAATAAAGAACTTCCTTTTTCGAGTTGACTTATGGTGATAATACTTTGATATTTAAATAACGTGAATAAATACCGAAATCACTGTCATTGGTGACGACCCAACTGTCCAAGATGGATGGATTGACAATGTCAAACTTTCTGTGGACTTCAACATGAATTACAGTTACAGTCTCTCTCTCTCTCTCTCTCTCTCTCTCTCTCTCTCTCTCACAAATAGATGTATTTGGACAAAAAGGATAATTTTCAGAGAGAGAGAGAGAGAGAGCACACTAGACACGTTCTCTAATTACTGGGTTGTTACCGTCTGTATCTCCGTTTCATTTCTTGGTTTCTTTATTTCTTTATATATTTTTTTTTACTGGGTTGCCAAACCCAGTCGCAATCTGCGTTTCATTTTTCCGCTTTATAAATTTTTTCCGTGTCATGAAAAGTCTTCCCTGTCACTCCCCTGCGAAGTGGTGTCTTTGTGCATAGAGCGCGCCTTCTGCATGTATTTTCTTGGGATCGACAGGGTAGTGGAAATGCGGAGATTTCTCTGGTGGAAACAGTAGAATATTTAACTTAACCTGCAATGGCGTCGAAAGTCTTGTAACGCGAATGGCGTTTTAGTGGATCTTTAAGCAAAATATACCCTTATGGAGCTCAATAATTGAAAGTCAATTGGGTAGACAACACAGGCGGTGAAAAATAAATATCTGGAACCTTAAAAGCGACGAATAATGGACTTCGACAACAATCTATCGCCCGTCGAGCTGAAATCAAAGTCAGCTGTATTTCTAATATTTTAGCAAGTGTGCTGTTATGTAAAACACTGAAACAAAATGGTAAATTTTCTGGTAACTTATGGGTTCAACAAAGACAGTGAACGAATCGAACACCTTAAGTGGATCTGTGATCTCTGTTGTCTGGCTTTTATATAATTTTACTTGTGCTCAACTCTGCACAGTCTTCAGGTAAAAAAATAATTGGAAATTTGACAGCCAAGAATTATTTGAAAGAAGGCTTGTCGTCTATTTTGTGCTTCATTATTCAAGGAAAAGGTTCTTCATGGAAACGGTTTGATCCTGAAATTTATTTTGTTGCAATATTGCTTATGGCAATTTGACACGATTGAAATAGGAAGGGGTTTTTGCCTCTAATAGCAAATATGTTGTTTGTTTTATTTTATTTTATTTTTTCTGGAAAAGGTGGCCTTTATGGATTCATCACTTTTTATAATATGCAAGCTTAACTGGATAGTTTTTATTGCAATGGTAAGGCATTTTCGAGTCAACATGAGGTTTGCGCCTTTCTGGTGTGCTAACTTAATTAAATATACCATGTGCGCCTCGTGAGTTTGTATTTGCCGTCTGCCGTAACCTTAATTTCCACTCTCAAAATTACCTCTATAATCTACTTTTTGCGTAGAATAAGCTTTTAGAATGATGTTCTTGTCTTCTGTGGTGATACATGACGATTCGGGAACATTTTGTGAAAAAATGTATTTATAACGGGTCACACGCGCAACTTGATCGCCCGAACTTGCCCGACTATGCATAACATCCACTTGGCCTTTTGACATCTCATTGTAAAAACGCATAAAATATTCGCAGACCGGTCGATTTCTATGAAATTTGAAAGGGTGATCGCTAACGAATAGAGAAAGATTTCACAATAACTAAAAATTCCTGTGTTAAGCATGGGAATTCGACGAAGAGGTAAATTTTGACAGGGAATATTAAGGCCATGTCCACACGTATCCGGAATTTTTTTTTTCCGCAAATATTTTTTTGCGGTTGCGAAAATTTTCGCGTCCACACGCAGCGTATTCGAATCGTTTACAGCCGTCCACATGTATCCGATTGTATCCGGAAATTTTCTGATTTGCTCTAGTTCCCAGTTCTTTTGCCGGAGAGAATCCTGAAATGAGCATTCGCGTAATTGCGATTTGGCGTCATTTCTTCCGCGCCATAGCAACTGCAAGGTGTAAACAGTCGAAGCTTGTAGTTTATCACCCAAAAAAATGTCTAGATCTTCTGAAAAAGTCAAGAAAAAGTATGCTGATTCATATAAATGGACCGATGATGAAGTTGAACTACTGCTCATGGTCACGAAAGTAAAAGTATTTGTTGTGTAAATTTATCACAGCTGCATTTATCTGAAAGCATGACATCAAACTAGAAATCAAAGCAATTAACAAAGAAGACACAACCTTGCTGTACGCCATGTTTGTTTAATGCTCGCCGTGAAGACTGGATCCAAGAGAATGACGTAAGCGTATTCGCAAATTTGCGGATACGACCGTCCACACGTATACGTATTCGTATCGGATAAAAAAATTTCCACTCTGGAGAGCGTTTTCAAAAATTTCCGGATACGGCTGGAAAATACGCTGGATACGTGTGGACGCAAGCCGTATTCGTGAAAAAAAATTTGCGTTTTCACAAATTTCCGGATACGTGTGGACGGGGCCTAAATTATGAAAAAATATCAACGGACAGTTCGTTAAAAAATCTTTATTTTTAGCGGTTATGTGAACATATTTGAAAGAAGAAAAATTTCGCAGGAATTGGGACGCGGTGAAAATGAGTTAACAAATTTGCATACGTGCGTTGAAACGGATACACGAGGAGAAAGGAATTTTATTTCTCTGAGAAATGATTTCGTCATTGTATTGTAAAATGAAGTTTATTTGGGAAGGCAACAATATTTCTTTAACTTCCTTATTAATCCAATTTATTACTACGACTTACTAGTGCGACGATTGTTTACATGACACTTTTTGCGAATTTTGAGTGTCATGAAATTACATCATTTGCATGACAATATATCCCTTTAATCTAACACAAAAACATTCAGATAGTAACAAACTTCATATTTATTAACCATTTCTTCTGCTTTTGTGCTTGTCAGCATTGTGATTTGCGATAATTCGAAAGTCTCTTTTTTGTATCTCATAGATGTTCAGATTTTCAATTACATGGCCGCTCAACCTCGTAATTGTGTAAATAGTTCGGGCAACCCTAAAATCAGGAATCCGGAATGCGGAATCCGGAATCACAGGTCATTGTTTTACCAATACAGAGAATAAAAAATATCCTAAACATTCATAAAAGCTAACCTTAGGCCTAATTAGGCCTAAACAAACGTTTTTAGGCCTAAGGTTAGCTTTTATGAATGTTTAGGATAGTTTTTACTCTCTGTATTGGTAAAACAATGACCTGTGATTCCGGATTCCGGATTTTAGAGTTGCCCAAATAGTTCACCCTAAAGTCAAAATAGATAACATTTCTCAAGAACCCGACAAAGAAGACTTCCTGACCCGACAGATGAAATGTAAATATTCAGTTAAATATTACAACAAAATTAAAAAACCAAAGACGGAAGTTTCTTGGCTAAAAAGTACGTTGTTTTACTCTGAAAACGACGAACGATTAACATTCTTTCCCGTAGTTCATACAGTTGACACAACGTGATCACGTACACCTTTATGGTTGCCTAGCACGTAATCAATTTCTTCCTTTTGACAAAACATCATGGCCTTTCCATTAGTTCACAAAAGTCAGAGATTGCAGAAATTTTCGTGTTTTTATGATCGATTGTCATTAATCTTTCAATGACGGCAGGTATTTTTTGCAGGTTGCAGGTTGCAAGTTGCAGGTTGAAATTACCGTGACTGTTACATGAATAGCTAACCTTAGGCCTAATTAGGCCTAAAAACGTTCTTTAGGCCTAATTAGGCCTAAGGTTAGCTATTCATGTAACAGTCACGGTGATTTCAACCTGCAACCTGCAAAAAATACCTGCCCTTTCGATGAGAATTTGATTCAGAGTTATATATAAAACTATGCTTTTTTTTTTTTTTGCTTTTCTTTTTCTCTTGGCTTTTACGGTACATTTTGGTGCAAACGTAAAGCCAAACAACGTTTTCACCTGGAATCAGATTAGACTAACAAGAAGAGGAATTATGAAGCGGAAACAACATCTTCACTCCTTTCTTAGTGTGTGCAATAAACGTTTCCTTCGTGCAACTGCGAGACATGCATGACATGCTGGAAAACGTCCGTCAGAGCAATTTGCAGTTAGTTTTCTGCAGACTAACAGTATTTATTTAAAGAAGAAACGAATCAATTTTACTCAAGAGCGTGTTTTGTTATCTTTAAACTGAATTTATTACCAAAGCTTAAAAAACTAAAAGACCTCAAAATGGGACAGGACAGGTGTGAACGTGAAGGGCCTCTGCTGGCGGGACATGTGGGTGACCCTCAAATGGTCTTAATGACCTCCACTTGAAAAAATTAACTGGAAGGCTGCAGTTCAATACCACGGAATTCAGTGCCTTCTGTTTTTGTGTAACACGTACCACAGGCAACCCAGTGTACCCTTTATGGAGCGTGTAGGTAACAAATCAAACGTGGTTCAGCACAACCTCGTTCCCAGGGTCTCTCTTCTCTGCCTCCATTTGTCGTTGAGAAATGACTGGTTCAGGCTGGTCACGTGGCACTCGTCGACAAACATTTTTCCACTAGGGTAGTGTTTTCGTTATATTTTGATCCCGCAACCGCACCTGGGCGAAAAAATATTCGTTTAACAAGGCATTTCTAAAATAAAAAGGTCAAAAGAGCTGATGTTATATTCCCACAGGAGATGAATTCCCACAAAAGCGGTCAAACTAAAAGCAAGAGCTTTTGTGATCGACAAGACGACTTCAATGTCGAGCGGCGATTGACGTTCGCTTTAAAAAAAATTAATTTCGTTAGTAGCCAAAGTTGCTTCTTCAGAACAAACACTAACATAAAAGAATACACCAAACACTACGTTTGCTTGATAAAAATGTCTCTTTTATTTTACTGCGACTAAAAATATACACGCTATTAAAGCGCGGTGCAGTGGTAAAAAAAATCTTAACGACATCGACAATTTACACGAAGTTGTTGAAATATAAATATCATAAGTCAAACTGTCAACTCGCTGTACAAGATTGCGACCTTAGCAATCACGTTGTTTAACTTTCGAAAGAAAAACGAAAATCAAAGAACAAAATGAAATACCTGCACATGCTAATACAGTTTGATTTGATGGATTTGAGGTCGATATGTGACTCGAGAACTTAAATAACAACACACCGGCTGATCGCTGAACATGTTTGTTTTCCATGGATAACCGTTTCGCTTGTTTTCTTGCACGACAAAATCTTCTTTCCTTTAAAATTGTCGCAAACTATTAGCATTCTTCGTTGATCCGGAACTTGACAAGGATGAAAACTTAAATAACGTGAGGATATTTTCTGTGGCGTCTGATCGATTTGACCACAACTTTTTTTCTTTCACATCGGGTTCCATATGTGTAGTACATAAAATACTGCTGTCAAACGTTTTGTCAATGGTTATCTGGCCACAAAATCAATTGCGTGCTGATTCCCTTCTTTACAATGTCAACAAAGCCTACATTGCCACCCATCCCCTAACACACATTTCGCCAACCTCCCAGATTCTGGGAGACACGTGACCAGCGTGAACCAGGGTCTTCTCTCAACGACAATGGAGGCAGAGAAGAGAGACCCTGGGAACGAGGTTGGGTTCAGCATTGTCTGTACTTTTATCGACAACGATATTCGTCATCACAGTAGTCAAAATGATGCGCCTCGTGATCCCACAACAAATTTTGTGATGACGAATATCGTATTCAATTAGAGTATAGACAACGCTGAACCACATTCGTTGTGTTTTTTACCACAATATTCAACGCCAAAGAAGATTTTTATTATAGAGCGTGTGACACAAAGAAAGAGCAAGCATTGTCTACAACGTTTTCGCAATCTGATTGGTTCACTTTCCAAAATGAAAGTTCCTAATTGGCTATTACAATTATGTGACACACTGACGCCAGCGTTGTCTAGACTCTTAGCGACAACGAGAAATTAGCCAATCAGATTGCGAGATTAGAAGCAATTGTGGTAAATTTTCTGAATTATTGAGGATTGGATCCAGCGTTCACTGAGGTACTTTATCCGATTTACTCCGCTCCCCTACCCTGGGGAAAGACGACTGTAGGCAATCCCCCAAACTGACGAACTTGTTCCCGTGGAAAGAGAAGAGGAGTGGTTCCGCGGTGGAAATTGAATCATTTACAACCTTACAATAGCATTTCGAGGGAAACATCATTGCTTGCGACTAATGCTGACATTTTATAAAAATTAAAATATAAAATAGGTAAACAAACAAAAAATAAATAAATAATATTGAAAAGTACCTTTTATGTCACCAGGTTGCATGACGTTTGCCCAGATGTCTTGATCTGTGTGAAAAAAATATAACGCAGTTGATTATGAAATAAATTATCTTTCAACGCAAGTTGTAGTATGTATAACTTCCCGCTCCCCCTCTTCCTTTTTTGTTCAAATGCCTTTCCCTTCCCCCAAGCCAAATTGTCATTGAAATTCCTTCTCATTTTAGATGATTCAATGCCCCAATCGCGTGTACGGAAATAACACAACTTTGAAAGACATTTGTTCGCTTTTTGCGATTTTCATAATTCTTCAGAATCTGATCTTCAAGCGCCGATGGCCAAACTGCGCTTTGGCTTCCATCAATCAAACGAGTCATTTGATGCATGACAGGCGTACCAATCAGCCTCTTTGGTTCACACGGTACAATCGTACATTCGAACTCGACGTCGATGGAAAGCAGTGGAATAGGCTGAAGAACCTCTAAAAAGATAATTGTCATAATGGTTTTCGAGCTGTGAACTAAACAAAAAACTCCAATTCACTCTCGGGAGGCGGAGTCGATATCTTCCCGGCTATATTCGAAATTTGATTGATGGAAGCCAAAACGCTGTTTGGCGCTTAGCGTGATTCCGCAGAATTATGAAAATCGCCGTAAGGCGCGTTAATTTCCTAAAAATGAAAAGCTTAAATTCAAGCTCATCATGCCAGAAAGTCGGCCTTTGACGTTACCTTTGAAACGCGCCGCACGTAGTTAAAATTTCCCACACTTCCCTTCATGTGATAAATTCCTTGTCTCGAGTCAAAATCTAGACCCCAGAGAATACAGAAAAGAATCTGCCCGTATTATGCTTGGGAGAGACAGGGCGTATTAATGCTTCCATTGGAGTAGTCATTTAAATAAGATGACGTGAGAAGTTGTGCTAGACTGGACAAGTGTGAGCGATGGATGACACTAAAGCTCACCTCGCTTCGTTCTTTTTGGCACTGACTTGACCTGCTGATTTCTGGTCAAATGAAGACTACCTATACACAAATGAAAATACGATTTATTTCTTGGTGTAAATAAGTGATAGACAAATAACACAAACACTGATTGGCGTTAAGCCTGATAGACAGGCCATCCAATTTTAAATAAGACCCATTTCAAAAATTAAACAAGATTTGGAAAACAACGTTTTCAAATCAACTATGACCAAAAAAAAAAATCTGTTGAAAAGCAATTTTGGGAAAAAATAATCCGTTTCTACAGTATTGGTATGTCGCAAGGAAATTCTACAAATGACGTCCCATTATTCTACTAACTGGCCTAATTTCGATATTGTTATGTTCTTGAATACTTAATTAGATCGTGTTGTCTGGAATATTCTTCAATATTTAATTAGATTGTTTCAGCATAAATTTTAAAACAACTGAGCCGCGTGGTTCTGCAAGTAAATTATTTTCCTTCACGACATATTTGAGGACACTTCAAAGCCAAAATCCGGAGTAACCGCAAAATACCCCGCCACTCGAAGTTGTACCCCCGTAAAATCCGGATACTTGGCTACGCAGTTTGTGCACACTCTTTCTTGTTTATGTTTTTACAACGGGAAATAGACACACTACGGAGCTACGGGGCTACGGGGCTACGAGGCTACGGGGCTACGTGGCTACACTTCAGAATACCCGTCTACTCACGCCCTCCTTAAATCTACGTATACTGCTCCTGTGGTTCGCAGTCCGCAGTCGGCTAGGAAGTAAATATGTATTTATTTGTATTTACTAAGTGTTGAAGTGAAGTGCTACCGCGGTCCGCAGTCCCGCAGTCGATGAATAAGCAATGAACTAAGTGTTGAAATGAAGTGCTACCGCGGTCCGCAGTCCCGCAGTCGATGAACAATGAACTAAGTATTGAAATGGAGTGGTACCGCGGTCCACATTCCCGCAGTCGATGAAAAGTGTAGTTAACCGAAGCACAAAATGAAAGCTAAAATTTTACGAGAATTCTTAGGCCTAATCACTGCAACGAGCGCTTAGGCTTAATCAGTAAACGAGTGCTTTATTCTCTACATGATCTCGTGAAAAGTGAAGTTGACCGAACCGCAAAATGAAAGCTAAAATTTTACGA